>NC_022012.1:1702249-1708362 GCF_000317375.1 Microtus ochrogaster
TTTCTCCAAGAACCAACTTTTTGTTTCATTGATTCTTTGGACTGTTTTCTGTGTTTCTATTTTGTTGATTTCAGCCCTCAGTTTCATTATTTCCAGTCTTCTATTTCTCCTGGGTGCATCTGCTTCTTTTTTTTCTAGAGCTTTCAGGTGTGATGTTAAGTTCACAATGTATGCATTCTTCATTTTCTTTAAGTGGGCACTTAGTCCTATGAACTTTTATATTTACAAATTAATCATGCTTCAGAAACAGCACTCACTATTGGTTCTCATATTATCTTTCTAAAATATTCCCAGACCATCATTCCAAATGAGCCAATATTAGGCCCTATTTGCTCAGGACAGGTCCCTAATGCCAACCCTGAGCACATCTGCTGACTCTAACCTTGGGAAAATAGAAGAGACAAATAATATGGGCAACATATCTACAGAGGCTGATCCTGACCTTTAAGTTATGAGACTACTTCTAAAAGTACAACGTGCCAGTCACATAGCCCCTGATAATCCGAGCCATGTCACAAGGAGAAATTCAGTCATTGGAAATTATTTTCTCTGTAGTTTCTAGAACTAAGTAAGTAGGGGTAATTAAAAGATCATGAATACTCGACTTTTGTAAAGAAAGAATTTAGCTAAAGCTGGATTAAAACAAGATGTAGGGGTGTTTGAACACCAAGAGACAAGGTCTTCTGCCTTATTTTCTAGTGTCTTATCTTTTTGGCCAATCTTGGCTAGGTAGTAAGCACTCTGGATTCTTTAAAATAATTATTTTCTTTTATGAGAAAATATGAATAAGTTTGAAGCTAAAAAGGACCCTAATGATCTTAGCTTTTTGCATCTAGAAAATGTTTAAAAATGTATTGTGCGAAGGTGTTTCCTTAGGTTACCTCTTTATATCCACAAAGGAAGACATGTAATGAATAATGTGATTCATTATATTTCAATTTAAAACATCACAATATGAGGATAAAGGTATTGGAGAAGAAAGGAGTGTGAGAACTTATTGATTGTGAGCATGGTGTTTGTGCTATGCACATGCATGCAAACGCACACATGATTACATAGCGACTTGTGAATATGTGTGCTTGTAAGTATGGATACCAGAGGTCCATGTCAGATGTGTTTTTATGGATTGCTTTCCACCTAATTATTTAACATAAATTCTTTCGCTGAACCCAGAGCTCCCTACTCAGTAAGCTCCAGGCATCCACTGCTCTCTGCCTTCCAGCATTAGGGTTACAGATGCACACTTGTGACACATTGCTTTTCATGAGATCTATGTTCTGAATTTAAATTTTCATGCTTACGCAAAAATCATTTTACCAGTGGAGCCATTTCCACACCCCTAATGATCATGATCATGCATTATAATATAATGGGGGATCATTTGCCATGACAAATTCATGACCATAAAATGTTAAGATGTTTACATCATAGGGGCATCATGAATGATTTGCCTCAGTATGGGCTGCTATCACAATATCAGGCTTTTTAGGGTGACTTACATTTCATCCATGTGAGGAACAGTGTTTCTCTTCTCCTGAGGATGCAGGCTTCATCGCAAAAACACATCTTGGTCTCTCACCAAACAGCCAGTCTGCTGGTTCCTTGCTCTCTGACTGCCCAGTCTCCACAACTGTGAGAAATTAACTTGTTGGTTAATATTACTCTGTATTCTAGTTTGGTCTATGTTCATGTAATAAATACCATTAATCAAAACAATTTGGAGAAGTGGTTTACTTGACTTGTAGTTTGAACTTCACCATCAAGAGAAGCCAGGTGGAACTTGAACACAGGACCTGAAGTGGAGAAGATGGAGTAACACTGCTTACTGACTTTACCTCAAGCACAAATGAAGATAACTTATTATTTTTTTATGATTAATTAAATGGTTATTTATTTATTATGCTTTTTTATTGAGAAAAAAAATTTCTGCCTCCTCCCAGCCTCCCACTCCTCCCACCCTCCCCCCACTCCTCTCCCCTTCCCTCTCGAGTCTGAAGACCCAAAAAGATGAACACATGGGATGTACTCACTCATAATTGGTTTCTAGCCACAAATAAAGGTCAGTGAGTCTATATTTTGATATCCTAAAGAAGCTAAATAAGAAGGTGAACCCAAAGAAAAACATATAGCTATCCTCCTGGGTAGGGGAAGTAGACAAGATTGCCAGGCAAAAAATCGGGATCTTAAGGATGGAGTGGGAGGGGGGTAAGGGGAGATGGGGAGAAAAAAGTGAGAAGGGTAGGATGGGGAGAACTTGGGGCAACGGGATGATTGGGATACAGGAAGGTTGGATAGGGGAGCAGGGAAGCACTTATCTTAATTAAGGGAGCCATCTTAGGGTTGGGAAGAGACTTGGACCTAGAGGGGCTTCCAGGTGCCCAAGGCGAGGTCCCCAGTCAGTTCCTGGGGCAGCTGAGGATAGGGAACCTGAAATGATCCTATCCTATAGCCATACTGATGAATATTTTGCATATCACCAAAGATAACTTATTCTTATGCCTCTCAGAATTATGTGCCATGGTGGCTCTGACCTCAGAGAGCCATTCATTCTCACATCAACCATTAGTCAAGAAAATGCCACACAGACTTACCGAGGTCATGGAAGCATATCCTGAGTTGATGTTCTCTTCTCCTGGTGACTCTAGTTTGTATCATGCTCACAAAGACTAGCTAGCACAACAGGACAAGTTAGGAATGCTAACAGGGTTGATGACACACCAGTTCTAGCCACACACTCAGTTAATGTAGGTCATGTCCTAAACGAATGTGTGTATGGTTAATTTCCATCTCTGTATACAGAAACAGGCACAGGAGAGCACCAAATGCGAGTGAGGATCTGCCTAGAAAATGATAACAATCAACATAAGTAAGAAAACCAGGCAGCAAGTATCAAGTTCCTGTCATGAAATATGAAGATCTGAGTTCATACTTTGGTATTCACATGAAGATTGAATAGAGTGGGTGTTTTCCAGTAACCCCAGTACCAGAGAATAGGGACAGGACCTTGGAGCTCAGTGACCAACTTAAGCAAATTGAGAAGCTACAGATTCACTGAGAGACTCTGTCTCAAAAGAATAAGGGGAATCTGTCAAGGAAGAAAGCTGAAGGTGAACAAACTGGTCCTCACCTGCACGTGCACAACACTCATAAATGTTCAGCTACATGCTCATTTAAACACATCCATGCACAGACACATAAACACACTCCATATCCATGTGCATGCACACATGTGGAATATTGGATAGCAACGTGTGTATTTCTAATCAGAAAATCACAAAGATTTTCTTTGCTAAAACAAGTGTTAGAAAAATGATTAACTAAACATCGCTCCATGGCAAACAGGGAACATTACATTCATTGCTGAAATCATCTTCCATTGAACACTTATAGAGACAGCACTCCAAGTGTCAAGAAATGAGTTACTTTGCTCAACACTGGCAATGCTGCATTCTCAGCTATGTCTACACACAATGAGATGAGGACATTTTGGAAACTCATTTATTTGTTGAGAAATTGATTCCGTAAAGAAACACCCTGGTTGACACAGTGATTCTAATTGCCTGCTGGGACCATAATAGTAAGATGTTTATTTCCTAATAACTATCTTCTCCTGCTTAATTTTATGGTCTATTTGTTAATTCTATAAAACATATTTCACCCATCTCAATACTTCTTTCATTCTGTAATTCATTTTCAATTTAAGACAGTAGACTAAAATTTGCAAAATTGCAAAATTGCCAAATTGCCAGGCTATTTTCAAAGAATTCATTTCTGGCAATCAAGTTTGAACTAACCTATAACAAGTTGGTTCGTAACATCACCACCCCTCCTAGAAACTGCGATTGTTTATGATTTGATATGTAATAATAAACTCCTCTGAGAGTCTAGTATTGCTATGCATTGCTATGCATTTTGCCTAGAAAACTTAGTATCAGCAAATGCAGGAAAACTAGTGAATTCTTTTCATGTAAAATATTACAGCTATTTATTCAACATTCAGGCATGAAAGTCCATTAGAAAGCATTACAGGGTGCTTTGAAGTGATACACAGTTTTTCTCCAATGAAAAAAGTACAGTTGCAAAGATGAAGCTTGTAGTTTGGGTATCCTAACTGAGTTAGGCATAAATAATTTATATTCATCTAAGTCGAATGCTCAACTCTCTGGCATGTTAAGTGATACAATTACCAGGGCCAGACAAGTGCTTCATTTTCATTTTCTAGAGTGGTGGTTTTTATGGTTGAGTATTTCTGTGGATATTTATGTATGATTGCTCACAATGGGTTTCCTCATTCACCATTAAAACTACTAAAAAGAAGTTAGCCTAATCTTTGACTATATGAAAATTTATAATAACCCAGAGGGTCATGATGAATTACTTTTCACTGTTTTATGACTGTTTTATCCTTAGACTATAGGAAGGAAAGTCAAGTGAATAGGAAATTGTATTTTACATAATACATAATTAAATGTCCCTTTCCTTTTGTTTGGCTATATTAAACTATAACTATATTTTCTAACAAGTAGAACATTTCTTTTGAAAAAATGGTCTAATGAAGTTATTTTATTACATTTATTTATTCATGAGCCTGGTGTGTGTGTGTGTGTGTGTGTGTGTGTGTGTGTGTGTGTGTGTGTGTGTACCAGGCATGTGACATGTATGTAGAGATTAGAAGATAATTTGAAAAGGTAAATTTCCTCCATCCACTCTGTGGATTGCTGGGATGGAATTCAAGTCCTAGGCTTAGTGGCAGAAATTTGCCATCCTACCTGTCCCTGAAATCTTTTCTTCCACTTTGTTTCTCTCTGTATTAAATTCCTCTCTATTCCCTATATTTATTCCACAATGTTTCCAGGTTTCCCTAAAGAATTTCAGAAGAAGGAAAATCAAATATTTGACTTCATAATTTGAAACAATAACAGATAGCTGAAAGGAAAATGAAAGGAGAAATTGGGGGAAGTGATTCAAAAGAATGAAGAAACTTCAGTTGTGAGTTAAGGAAAAGGCTTTGCCATGTGCTTGTATGTGATAATTGTCACTGCAACTTGTCTCTTGTGTGTTGTTCAGTGTTCGCATACACAATTCTGTGGTCATTCTTGACTTCTTTTTGTTTGTTTGTTTCATTGGTTAGTTGGTTTTGTTTTGTTTTATCGAGATGGATTTCGCTGGATAACTTTGGAGCCTGTCCTGAAACTAGTTCTTGTAGACCAGGATGGCCTCGAACTCACAGAGATCACCTGCCTCTGCCTTCCGAGTGCTGGGATTAAAGGCGTGTACCACCACCGCCTGCTGAAGTCTTTTTCTTTTAGCTTTCACAAACACTCCCTCTGCAGCACCTCCACATCACATCCCTGTACCTGCTTCCTATTTTCAGGCTCTACTCTCAACTCATTTGAAAGAAAGAGCAGTCTCCTGCTCCAGATCAGATCAGTGCTCCTGTGCTTGAAAGACACGTCTGCCTCATTAGCCTTCTTACCAGCCACAAGGCACCTCTATCTGGAAAATTCTTGTTTATTGCTTATTTTACTCTCCCCTTCCCCCTCAAAACACAGTTTCTCAGTGCAGCTCTGGCTGTCTTGGAACTCACTCTAAAGACCAGGTTGACCTCTAATTCAGCTATCCTCCAGCCTCTGCCTCTCAAGTGCTAGGATTAAAGCCGTGCACCACCATTTAAATTTATATATCACTCAGTTTGAAGCTATAATCCAAAGTCAGCACACAGTTAAATCTGCTGTCTGTTGAAGGTCTGTTGTCTGGCTCACAGGTGGTTCAATTTCCTTATATCCTGACATGTAGGAAGTCCATGGGCATCTTTCTCAGCCCATATCTCTTTAAAGACCTGTAGGCGTAAGTCACAAAACAATCACACACCAGTTTGTAATTAAGATTAATAAAGGGGTTATTTATTTATTTAAGGGGAAAACTTACAGGTCACTGTCCTAGACAACAGCCCTTTGCGTGACCAGGAACAGAGTCTAGTAGCTGAAAGAGGAGCTGGAAGTGAGAGAGAGAGAGAGAGAGAGAGAGAGAGAGAGAGAGAGAGAGAGAGAGAGAGAGAGAGAGAGAGAGAGAGAGAGAGAGAAAGACGAGAGAGGGAGACATGTCGCGTTCCT
>NC_022012.1:1708462-1718426 GCF_000317375.1 Microtus ochrogaster
GAGAGAGAGAGAGAGAGAGAGAGAGAGAGAGAGAGAGAGAGAGAAGGGCTATCACTACTTTTTAAAGTAAAAGAGACCATGCCCAAGTGGGATGGTATCTTAAAGGCTATTGGCTGAAGGAACAGGAGCTCCCACAGAAAAGACCTTTGGTAAGATGGTTAAGTAGGTAAAAGTTCCTACAGTCTGAATCTAGCTCCCAGACGCAGAAGGTAAAAGGAAAAACCGATTCCAAGTTCTCTTTCGACCTCCACACTTATGACCACACACATACACAGACACATATATGCACAAAAAAATAAATAAATGAAATATAGTAATTTGTAAAGGGCATTTGTCCTGTTCTTAGAGATTCTATTCTCAAGGCCTATCACTTCCTCAAAGCCTGATTTCCTAAAATCATATTACATTAGAATTTACAATTCAATGTATCAATTCTGGGACGACACAAATATTCACATCAGAAAACAGTTGTATCATATCCAAGTTATTCCATATATTTTCATTCAAATTGTTTTCTTTGTAGTGGTAATTATTCTTGGGATGTTTCTTTCTCATTACTTATTTGCATATTTTATATTTCTCCTTTCAGTTCTTAGAAGATAAACTATGTGAAGATATGACATCATTTGTTCTAAGTCATGTTTTCTTCCAACATTCAGGATAACAGTCAAATTGAATGCAATAATGAATGCTTATTGGATGGATACAAGTTCCAGATATGTGATTAGGTGATAGAAAAATAAACACAGTAGAGGCAAGCATACCTAATCATACTTCCGGGATTTTATTTTGTTTTGTTTAGATGTTATTTTTAACTATGTGTATGCATGTGTGTCTGTATGGTGTGTGCATGTGAGTACAGGTGCCCATCGAAGTCAGACAAGGCCACCAGATTCTTAGGAACTAAAGTTAAGTTCTGCCCGATGTGACTCCTGGGAATTGAGCACTCTTAATTGCTAAACCATTACTCCAACCAAGCTAAAATATGTTTGCGACCAGTTGTAGATTCACAGCAAAACTGGGCAGAAAGCACAGATGGATCATTTTATATTCTCCACCATATGTATGGATAGCCTCACTCACTACTGAGAGCCTTCATGTATGTCCCAACCTATAAGTATGATCTCCCAAAGACCACACCTTAAAATAGGCTTCTCCCAGATAAAGTCTAGGTTTGATATGTGCATATTGTTGTTATGTATTCACCATTATAGCAGTGTATGCAATGGCTCCACTGTCCTTTCTTCTGCTCTCTGTTAGCTATCATTCTGTGGACCACTGATGCCTATACCTCATCCAGAACAGTACCCAGGAGGAAATGGGTCCCTTGATGACTGAAATACTCAGATTACAAAGTTCTATAGGTGTGAAATGACATGCCTCAGCTCAGACTTCATATCTTACTTTAACGTGTGGAATGTGGAATGGGTCGGTCGCTTTTTTATATATGTTTGTTTATTTTAAGAAGTGATATACTGAAGTTTCATAGTTACACAGGGACTGAGTTTGAATGCTTCTACATTTCTGAACTTCAGTGGTATCAGAGTTAGCTTAGTCTACTTTGTGCAAATTTTTAACAAAAATCGTATTCACCCAAAGGCATTTCTAAGCAGTGATTGGAAACACTGCAGCATATGAGTTGTGCAGCTTTAAGCAGGTCTATAAATCTTAATCACCACATCTGTGGTATAGGTATAATAGGCTTCTGTGGGGGTTCACTGAAATAAAATGTCTTAGTTCAGACCTGGGGCATAAAATTCACTCAAACATTACATTGCAAATTTCTACCATTGGTTGTGAAGTCAGACATGCCACAATTCTGCCACTTCCTATCCATCCAACCTGGGAGTGTTCCCAGCCTCTTGAGCATCATTTTCATCATCAGTAAAGTAGAATCAGTAGCATGCTGTGTTTACTCCTATGAGGACCAAGTGAGAATATGCGTGGATAACTAGTAACATGAGCTAGATCCATTTAAACTAGGACAATGACATCAATTTACCTCAATAGCAGCAGCCACATATAACAACAAATAGGGCCTTTGTGCTTTTCGTGTAACCAGTTAGCAGCAGCTGTCATTCCACACACTTCAGCAAGTGCAGCCTCCTGGGGAGGAAGGGTGTGTCTGCAATCAGAGCCTGCTCAGTAAGCTTGGGAAAAGGAGACTTTTCAATGATGGAACATTCATCTAGCTGATCGGGGACAGACACAGATATGGTAGTAGTCCCAGGTTTCACTGTCTTCAATTTACAGGAAGTAAATCAGATGAATGCAGTACATCAAAACAAACTCCAGAGCTGGAGGATAAAACAACAGAGAAATACAAAGCACAAGACAAAAACAGCAGGTGAATGTTAAAGTTTGGAACTCAGAACTTTTCTAAGCAAACACAGAGAAGGGAAACAGAATAAAAGCTTAACAAATAGAATTTGCTAAAAGTAACTTTCACAAAAAGGCTTATTCTCCCACCTGGCCTCAATCTCAGAGAAAATATAAATTATGTAATATATATATATTAATATATATATGTTATATATATATGTTATATATATATATTATATATATATAATACAGAATTTAGCCACAGAATGTCTGTCGCCCATGTTACCACTAGAGACCACACTGGATATCCAGGTCTGGGCCCTAACCTATAATCAGGAGGATGTCCAATGGTCATGCCTCTGTCAGGACCACACTGATTGAAGTGGCCTGCACTCTCACCTGGAGGCTTGGTATTATCAGGGCCAGAGCAGCTGCCGAGGGACATGTCTGGCTCCATGGCCCTACTGCAGCCAGGGTTTGAGTTGATATTCGTGGTACCACCAAAAGCTGTGAGAATGACTGGGATCTGTTCAGTCACCTGAGAACATCTCAGTGTGTGAGGGCCATGTCATTGCTGACCTACACTGATCTGAGTAGCCTGTGCTGCCACCTACGATCATGGAGACATCTGGGCCTGGAGCACTGTGTAGGGCCGTGTCTGGGTCCATAGTCCTGTAGTGGCTGTGGTAAGGATGTCCATGGCCAGTGTGAGCACAGGGGCTCATAGGAATCACACAAGCAGAAATTCAAAGATTGTCCTGAATCAGTCCTGCCCTTCAGTGATGCTGGGATAGCTGGCCTTGAGCTTCACTGGGCACTATAGCAGAAGCATGGGTCCTGACTCTCAAGGGAGAGCTACCTCTCGCAACCATCCCCAATCCAGATCTCCCCCACCTTTATCCCCCATCCCCCACTCTGGAAAAATGGCTCCACCCTTCACCATGGTTGTACAACTCACCTGGGCAGCACATTAGAGCTTACCCTGTTGTTGTGTGTGCAGATGAGCCAGCCCTGAGAGTATGAGAGCAAGGGAAGCCTTGCCTCCCCCTCCTTTATATGTCCCCTACAGTAATCAGGAGAGAGGGTCCTGTACCTCCACTAGACAAAGCAGTAAACTGGCCCTGGGAGAGTGAGTGTGCCTGAGCCAGATCTGTGAACCTGAGAGCAGAATGGGCCCTGCTCCGTGCTGCTGCAGGCAGCATTCGGTGAGCTAGCTGATGCAGTCTTGAAGAGCCTATCCCGTAGTGACGATGAGGGAAAGAAAGCTGACCAGCCTAGCTACCACACAGGCCCAGAAGCAGGGTCATGAGTAAACCCACTCCAACTTCATCTGTGAATTGTTGGAGCATGTGAAGAAGACAAGCCTGTAAATCCAAAAGTTCAGAATCTCCACAACACAGGACAGCAACAGAATATCCATGAGGATCCCTAGTAAGGATCAATTAATGACAGTGCAGCAGAAGCCAGAGGTCTTGAACCAGACCAATGGATCATACAACACTTACAAGTGAAGATAAATGGTCTAAGGGGTACATTATATAACTCAACAGGCCACACTATAGCTTCCATTACAAGATTCTTCTTCCTTCTTTGTTTGTTTTCTTTGGTTTGGTTGGTTGGTTTTGTTTTTGGTTTAAATTAAAATTTGTTTTGTTTTAGGGGTAGGTTGCATGGGCAGAGGGCAGATGAGAGTAGACAGGGAGATAAGTGGAATCAGGTTGCATGATATGAAATCCACATAGAAACAATACAAGTTAAGTAAAATAAAATAAAAAGTTAATAAATATTAAATTCAAAGAATTAATTAGAAAAATATTGATTTCTGATCCAAAAGCCCCAATTCTAGTTGAGGAGCTACTGGCAGTCAGTGGATTCTGAAGGAGGGGATGCTAATTTAGTTTGAAGATATAGTCATTTGTAGGTTGATCATGCCCCGGTGAATAGCCTCATACCTGTACACAAAGGGCAATACTGATTGGAGTCAAGGGTAAATAATAATAACAATGATAATAATAATAATAAGTGGTAGGAGGTAAATGGATTGGGATGTTTCAGGAGTTGGAAGGACATAATTGAGATGTATATGAAAGAAATATGACATTTTTCAAAGATAAATATTTCTTAAAGCATATTAAGTTCCTAGTATACTATAGGCAGGGTTTTTGATGGTGGAAAATAATACTGGACTACATAAGATATGGGAACTCCATTAACGAAGCTCCCGTGAAGCAAATAAGAGGTATCTGCGTACATAATCTTGCACTGAAGTTTAAGGTACAAGAATAGAATGTGATCACCAGACTACTTTTTTTTTCATCTAGCAATCCATTGAAACTTCAGAGGTATCATGTCCTCATGGTTAATTTCCTTACTTCTTGTAAAGATACAGATTCTTTACATGCACTTCCCCATGCTTGCTGTGTTAATCCTAAGAGATGTAACACTCTGCTTTGTAAGAGCTGTGGAACACAAGTGTAACACCAAAGTATAAAATAGACGGTACAATGAAAAATAAATCAAAACAAAAACCAAAACACAAAAAATCACATGTCAACTCTCCACTGAAATAAAAATGAACCACAGGTTTTCCATTGATTTTCCTTGAGCAAGTAAGCATTGGCTTCTTTACAACAAGATGAGGGATAGAAGTCTGGGGAGACTGCTCAGAAAGTCAAGGCCCCAGCTGCCAACCTGAATGGGAACATATGATGGGAAGAGGAAACATTTCCACAAATTTGTCCTTGGATCCACACACACATACCAAGGCACATGGTCCAACAGCTCCCCCCCCCAACATAATAAGTAGATAGATAGATAGATGATAGATGATAGATAGATAGATAGATAGATAGATAGATAGATAGATAGATATTTAAAGTGATGGGGACAAATACCTGACAATTAGAATTAAGTTAACATCATGAAACAAGAAACTTCCAACATGGAGGACAATATTTGGAAGAAGAAGGTAGAAAATGGACATTCAAGGTTTGCTGTAATTTTTAGTGTCTAATGCATACCCCATCTCCCCACCCCCACCCCCGCCGCCGCCTTTATTCCTGCCATTCTTTCCAAACAGAAATCACTGAACTGGGACACACTTGATATTTTTTCAAGTTTCCGAACCAAGTTTCACTTTTGTGGGCACTCACTGTTTGTAGACCAGCCCTGTACAATGAAGATCTGCCATGATGCTAAGGAGGAAGGAAAAGGCCTTGTCTGACAGGCAGACTGTTGGAGTGGATTTCCACAGGCCAGTGTGAAACCTTACATTTACAGAAACTGTTTGTATATCAAAAATGTGAACATGGAGCTGGAAAGACAGCTCAGTTGGTAAACTGCTTGCCTTCAAGCATGAACCAAAGTGGTCTCCCTTCAGAACAAGTGAAAAAACAGAAAGTTGGATGCTGTTGTGTACGCTTAGAATCCCAGTGAGGAAGCAAAAACAAAGGAATCCTCAGGTCTGTTGGCCAGTGAGGGACTCTGTCCCCAAAACTAACAAAGTGGATAGCACCTGAGAAATGTCACCCACAGTTGTGTACTGGCCTCCACAAGTGAACACACACACCTGAATGAACATTGCACACACATAAGTACTCACACTCACATGCATACAAAAGTGTGTATGTGTGTGTAATGATTGCCAAAGAAAGTGATTTCTTCTGCCAAGCCAGATCCCTGAACCGATGCAGTAATGAACAGAGTAACGATGGTAACGCTGGCTCTACTGTGCTTGACAAAGAGTGCTTCAGAGGCAGAGGTAAACCTACAGGAAGTCTTGCAAATTTCAATTTTCAATTCCTTCCCCCACAGAGCATGCAAGTGAAATAGAAAATAAATGTTGTTAATTTGAGCTATTTAATAAATTTGGCAGAAAAGACTATTAAGTTCAAAAGTGAAGCAATCCGTTCCTCTGTAGGGTTATAATCAAATCCTGTTCTTTGTTGGAGGTGCAAACCCTGTGTACACAAGCTAGCAGGTGCTGTTGCTAACTCCATCCACAGCTGCAGTGACTTATTTACGTGGAATGCTTGTCAACATGCTGGAGGCTGGATACATTCCTTTGTTTTAGCTTGGAACAAAATGCTACTGATAGGTATATGAATCACCAGGGGAGTCTACCTAATCACAAGGTGTCACCTGGCATTAAAAGAAATTTACTTTGAGAATGTGTACTGTTATGAAAATCTCAGTAATTCTGCTGTGGGTGACCTTCACAGGGATATCTTGAGAAATGGCAGGGCCCCAGTCTTGATTTCTAAGGCCAAAGTTGTTCATATCATCTTTGCCTTACACATTTTCCACTGAGATTGTATTTTCCTTGAAGTTTTAAAGGGGTAGTCTCTCTCTAACATCTCCTTCCTCTGCTACATTATTTTTCCCATCCCTGAAGCTTTGCATAAATCATCTCCATTTGGATAAACACGCACTAGCCTGCTTTCTTTCTGCAATCGTATGACAACCCAGGAAAGCCATTCCCCTCACGCCACAGTCTTCCACCTCTCAGTGCGATGTGGGCCAGACTCAGTTTTTGACTATGAAGTCAAAAACTTGTTCCTTCCTGAACTAAATCAATCTCTGTGTCATCTTACTCATCTGTTGGCTCAATTGACATTGCCACAAGAAAGCTTAAAGAGCGCCTCTGATTTTTATACCTCAACTGTAAGTCTGATATCCCCCAATCTAATTATCTTTCAGTCTCCTTCAATTTTCTGGTTTGTTATTTACAGCAAATTAGGTGCAATTCTAAGGACTAGAATCTTTTCATTTCCTGTCACATCTTTCACCCAATTGATTAACAAATTGAATTAGCTCTTCTTAACATGAGATTTGTAATCTAAATGTTGACAATGTTATCATTTCCCCAAATCAGTCCCATGGGTCCAGTTTCTCTCCTAGAAATCTGAAGCTTCCTCACTGATCTTTCAACTCATCATCCCTTCTGAGCTGGTCACACTACAGGGAATGCATTAATCATACCACCACTCAAAGTACAGTGACATTTTTTACTCTTGGCCAAGGCCAGATCTGTTCCATGGCCCCAAGGCCCTAAGGTTTCAAGGCCATCACCCAACTCTCTGCAAACCTTTCCTACTACTATCCCACTTATTCATTCTGATGCAACTGCACTAGTCCCAAACACAGACACATGCACTGTTCTGGAACATGCTGACACACTCCAAACACAGGCACTTTGCTAAAGCTCTCACCTCTGCCTGGGATGCTGTTCTCTCAGATATATGCATGGTTTTCCTTAGATTTGCACCTATGGAAACATCAATGTCTGTAAGCACACTTTATTGGATAATTAATGTGGGAGTGTCATATCAATCTGTTGCTTTCATTGGTTAATTAATAAAGAAAATGCTTGGCCTGATAAGTTAGAACATAGGTGGGTGGAGTAAACAGAACAGAATGCTGGGAGGAAGAGGAAGTGAGCTCAGACGCTATAGCTCTCCTCTCTGAGGCAGATGCAATGAAGCTCTGACCCAAGATGGACGTAGGTGCTCCACACATTTCTACACGTAGGTGCTACACACATTAATAGAAATGGGCCAAGCAGTGTTTATATGAATACAGTTTGTGTGTTGTTATTTCGGGTATAATACTAGCTGTGCAGGGAGCAGGGTGGGACAAAAAGCAGGCCTGCCCACAGCTCCTTCTACAGATAATCTGCATAAAATCTTGACCTTCCCACACTTAGCTATAAGAAGTTCATAACCCCATGTCATTTCCTTACTCACCTCAGAATTTATTCTACACAGACTGACTTTCTGGCCTCCTTACTCTGTTAGTGCTTCCAGAAAGTCTTGTTCTACCAGCACCTCACTTTCTTCTGTATCTCTAGTATCCAACAGTACCTGACATATGGCAAGTATTTAACAAGTGCAGGTTGAATGGTTCAGTTTGCAAATATTTCTCTCTGTAAGCTCTGCAATCTACATAAGGATCCTCACATTTTTTCCAGTTCTTGTTTTCACATTTGAAAAGATTCTTTTTTTACTTACATGAATATATATATATATATATACATTTTTATTTATTCTGAGAATTTTGTACATGCATAGCATGTATTTTGATCATATTTGTCCAACCACTTCCCCTTCAGCTCTTCCTGGATTTCTCCCATGATCCCTTCCCAACATCATGTCTTTTCTATTGTCTCTCTTTTGTTTTAAGAACCCACTGAGGCTCTATTCATATGCTCACATGCTAGGCTTCTTTGAGACTCCTTATTCTGATAGAGGAAGGTCATTGGTTAATTATAATAAAGAAACTGCCTGGCCTCATAGGTTAAAACATAGGTGGGAGGAGTAAAAAGAACAGAATGCTGGGAGGAAGAGGAAGTGAGCTCAGACTCAACAGCTCTACTCTCTGGACAGACACCAAGCTCCCCTCTCCCGGGAAGACGTGATAGCTCTGCTCTCTGAGGCAGATGCATGAAGCTCAGACCCAGGATGGACGTAGGCTAGAATCTTTCCCGGTAAGACTGATGCCACACAGATTATTAGAGATGGGTTAAATTAATATGTGAGAATTAGCCTAGAAGAGGCTAGATAGAAATGGGCCAAGCAGTGTTTAAATGAATATAGTTTGTGTGTTGTTATTTCAGGGCATAAGCTAGCCAGGCAGCCGGGGTGCTGGGAACGCAGCCCCGCTGCTCCTATTTCAACAGAGTGGCGCCCAGCGTGGTAATGAACTCCACGTAAAACCTGAGAGAGCTTAATTTTAATCAGAGAAAAAAACAGAGTTTAACACAGCTTATGGCTGTTAGTTGGTGGCGTGCTGTAGAGAGATTTCCTGATTCGGCAACAGCAGCAGAAAAAAATGCTGTGTCATTTTAAAGCGTGCCTTCCTGGGGCTGTGCTGCCAGCGTGAACTCTGGCTTTAAAGCATTTCAATGGCTTTTATGGGACTGGACATATCTGTTCCCCCTTGGGATCGGAAGGAGAGTGTTCTAAGATCGTGCCAATGGCTCAGCGCTGCCGCCTGCACCTGGGCAGACGGCAGAATCAGGCTTAGGCAGGCGGAAGAGCATGGCGGATTCCTGCCGCCATACAGAGATGTGTTTTCAGACTGTGCAGTGCTCTGCATGTCAGATTTGGCTGTAACTTGGATGAAAAGAATTTCTGTGCTGCACGCTCAGTCTCAGAATTAAAGTGCTGAGTGCTGCTCCTACCTGGCGGCCCCAGAGCTAGCACAAATGGAACATCCTCCATTTTGAAATTTTCCTGATCAGCAGCAGGAAAAAACTGGCTGTTTTAAAATGCCAGCTTTCTGGGCTGTGCCGTCATTGCGATCTCTGTCTAGCTCCTGTGGGAGACAGAGCTTTTGAATAGAGCATTTGGAGTAAAGTGCTACGATTTGTTTAATGGCAGCTAGACTCGCTGTGTGCCTAAAAGGAAGTCATTGTGTGCTGTGGCTAAGAGGCACAAGCAGCTCCACCACGCTACTGGTGCAATGTGCAAGGATCAGAGGCACGAGTGGCTCCGCCATATTGGACTGGGAGGGCCAAGCAGGCATTACCTGTTTTTGACCTAGGAATTGTCACAGCTTAGATTCTTAAGCGCTTAGTGATTTAAAGGTGCAAAACAAAGTGCTCCTGGATAGTAAAAAAAAAAAAAAAAAATACAGATTCAAG
>NC_022012.1:1720181-1725195 GCF_000317375.1 Microtus ochrogaster
CAGAAAAAGGGGAAATGATGGAGGAAGGTCATTGGTTAATTATAATAAAGAAACTGCTTGGCCTCATAGGTTAAAACATAGGTGGGAGGAGTAAAAAGAACAGAATGCTGGGAGGAAGAGGAAGTGAGCTCAGACTCAACAGCTCTGCTCTCTGGACAGACACCATGCTCCCCTCTCCCGGGAAGACGTGATAGCTCTGCTCTCTGAGGCAGATGCATGAAGCTCAGACCCAGGATGGACGTAGGCTAGAATATTTCCCGGTAAGACTGATGCCACACAGATTATTAGAGATGGGTTAAATTAATATGTGAGAATTAGCCTAGAAGAGGCTAGATAGAAATGGGCCAAGCAGTGTTTAAATGAATATAGTTTGTGTGTTGTTATTTCAGGGCATAAGTTAGCCAGGCAGGCCTGGTGCTGGGGACGCAGCCCCACCGCTCCTATTACAACATTATTCCTCAGGGAAAAATGAGTGCACTATCCACCCATTCCCGCAGTCCCACAATGCAGGACAATCAGATGTGATAGGGAGTTGAGTCAAAGTAGGAACTCAGTTTATTTCTGTCAGTGTCTGCTTGTAAAGGTTATGTGACACCCTGTGATGTAAGGGCACCTCCAGCCAATGAGAGACAGCCAGGGGGAGGGGTGTATACCTAGATTTGCTGTCTCATCCTCACTCAAACTCAAGTCAGGCTTTTCTCTGTCCTACAGGCCTCAAAGTCTGGGCTCTGAACTCGAGCCAGGCTTTTTCCTGTCCTATTGTCCCAACACACACACACACACACACACACACACACACACACACACACACACGTGAGGTCATGTACTGGAGCATGGTCAACCTACCAGAGACCACACTCCTGAAGAAAGTTGACTCCTCCTGCCCTGGCAGCCACCAACTGTCAACAGCTTCTTTGCTAGGAGTAGAGATCAAGTGTTCATCTCCATGCTGAAATGTTGACTGCCTTTATCTTTGCCAAATCTAATGCAGGAAATAACTCTTGGAGCCTCATGAGAGCAATGGTCCTATCAGATCCTGAAGATCCTCTCTTATCTGGCTCCTACAATATCCCTCCCTCTCTTCTGAGATGTTTTCTAAACCTTTCAAGAGAGTATATGGTATAGATAGTTGTCTCATTTGTGTCTGAGCACTCCACAGATATTTATGATTTGCCCTCTGTTCAGCAGCAAGTCTCTGTGTTAGCTGCCACTCACAGAGCAAAGAAGCATCTCTGATGACCTCAGAAAGCCACTTCTAATAGCAGATATAGGGACACATATTTAGAAGGCAGTTGGCTACTATATCAATTCAAATTGATTTCAGTAGATTCTTTTGTAGTACCTAAAACTTTCTATTTACAGTACCAGGCATGGATTTCCTCTAGTGGAACACCCCTTAAATCTATACACAAAGTGCTTTGTTACCTGCATAACTGCTCTTCCTTCTGCTGTGGTGTTATTTAGTACAGTGTCGTTTTCTGCAGAGAAAATGATAGTTTTTGCTTTTGTGGTCCCTCCTTTGCAGTAAGTGCTGGTGACATAAATCCCACATTCAACACTACACTCCCATGTTACATATGAGGAAAGTCTTTTTGAAGTGAGTTGCCTGACATCATTTTTGGCCACCATCATTGATCCTCTGGAGTCTGTTCTCAAAGTTGACCATTTTTCATGCCTCATTCTTTCCTTCCAGCACCAAACCACATGGCTCTACATGCAATTGGCCCATGATAAATTTTCCCTGACCACAATGATACAGCACCAAGGATTTCTTTTGTGAGGTCCACCTATATTCTTTCATTTAATGGTACGATCTTAAAGTCCCATGTTTTCACTTCTCTGAAAGCTTCCTGATAATGGGAGGAATTTAGGCCCTGGCTGTGTCATTTTACTTAAAAAGATCTGCTATTTCAATCATGTTCTACTGATCTCAAGAGTTAAACAAAACTCAAATTACAACTTCATTCCTAAGATGTAGCAGAAAAGTGACTGTTAATAGTGATAGCCAAAGTCAGCAGAAAATTGGAAAGACTCTTTGCTTCAAAATGAAATTACAGGCTCGTTAATCTGGCATGGTTATCTTCACACAGAGATGCCATCATGTTTCAAGCTTTTCTCTGTAAATTATATTTTATTGGAAAATATTCTAAAGACATGATTTTAAGGTGATTCCAAATTTGAAGGATACTGACATCTTAATCTTTATTATATCTTTGTTCCATTTTTAATCACAAAAGCTAAAGGTTAATGGAGAAATTAATTAACAGGGAAATGCTGTAAAAAGGAAAAACCCCTATTGTTTTTATACTCTACAGATTACACATGCCATTCTTGCTGAGAGTACCTGAATTCAGACATTGCCCATGAAGGAATAGGACTGCTTAAGTGGAAAGAGATCTGAATCAACAATTTTTGTGACTTTCAAATAAATGCCTCTGTCTATTTATAATTTGCAATGTATCTAGCAGGTCTATATTTCTTAAACCTCACAACTCTGAGAAGCAGCCTGATCCTTTCGTGTTCTCTGAGTTTTTATTTGAGAAGGAAAGAGTAATAACAGATTGGCTTTATGAAGATACTTGTGTTAATTCATTTGCTTTCCCTAGAGGTGATGATGGGTTTTAGAGGAATATTACACAGAAGCTTAACTCCCTCAATATATGGTATGATTTTCATTCTTAATAACTTTTTGTAAAAAAGGTTAAAGATACTTACTTATAAAGAAGGAAATACATGTGATAAATTTAAAAAGAATGAATGGATTGTGGAAGTTATTATTTTCTACTAGTTTACTAGGCTATGTGTAACGTAACCAAAAGTTAGTGGAAAAGCAAAAGATTGAGGTTGTTTATCTTTCAATATCACAAAGCTAAGAAGATAAGCAATCTTATCATAGTTTATAAAGGAAATTCATATATCTGATGTTCTTATATTTTTGGCAATGAGCCTTGCCATTAACAGATGAGTCATCTCTGCTGCCTACATCTGATGTCCTAACAAGAATCTATCAGGTGATTTTAGCCACTAAGGATAGGGGTTCCTTAACCTTCTTTTCAGTGACAGTGTTGTGGTGTCATGATCAGTACATGCCCATCACACACGACATGTACTGTTGAATATTTCATATTTTTGTATTTTTTAAAACGTATTTTTATTTATGTGTTTAGGCACGAGTTTCTCTTTCTTTCTTGTGTATGTGTGTGTACGTGTGTGTGAGCATACGCATGTAGATATTCATGGTGTCAGGAAAGAGTTGTATCTTCTGGAGCTGGAGTAACGGGTGATTATGAGGTTCATGGTATGGCTGCCTAGAACCAATCTAGGGCTTCTGTAAAGGAGCAGCAAGTGTAATTAAACACTAAGTCATCTCTTCTGCTCTGTTTTTTCACTCTTGAAATTGAAGACATGTCAAATAGCCTTTACTCTGTTATCATCAGAAAGTTTAAGCTTCTTCAAAGAACTCTTACAACTTTACTCAATCATTGTTTTAAAATAATTTTCATGCCAAACAACCCAAAAGCTGAGGCTTGGTCCCCAGAGTGGTGATATTAGGAGATGATTGGAAGTTTAACAGGAAGGCCTAGTTTCAAAAGAATCATAGGCCATTGGAACCAACACTTGAAGAGGAGAGTAGGGTCTGTGTTCTACATTTTTCTTTTTCTTGGTTTTGTAGACATAAGGCAAGTTATATAACTTTATTTCTTTTATGTTAATCATCTCAGGTATTTGTTAATAGTTATGGACTAACAAAATTGCCTTAAATATTAATGAAGTGCTTTTGATTAAAAATCCAACACTCCAGAATTATTATTTTTGATTGAAAATAATTAAGTTACACATTTTTCTATCTGCCAGTGTTACCTATACTTCAAAGATGCTGTGAAGGCAAGCATTCATTAAGAACGCTCCACTGTTAGAATAGAGGTAAGTATGCTGACTTCTTTTCTGGAAATCTTCATGCATATGGTTTCTATATCTTACTTTAATGGTGTCAAGTGACACCAACCAATACATGACTGTGACAGCCAACAGCATTTGAGAAGTGCAACCAGTTATATGATTTATTCTTATTTCAAAGCTGCTTAAAATTAAAGGGAAATTGTGTTTTAGAATTGCTAACATGTGGCATTCCATTTTCCAAATACACTTGAATGATTTTGTTTCTTCTATTCAAGAAAACAATTTCTGCACAATGAATTTATTCTCACACTTTTTTGTTTTCCTTATTGTCCTGCATGCTGTTGCTTTGATATTTTTAGTTCCCTTATCCTTCTGGCAAATAAAGCTCAGTTTGTCAATGTCTTGTTCCAAATATTGATTATTGAATTCAAAATTGGATTTCTTAGTAGATTATCACTTTTCAGGTGATTGTTTTGGGAAAAACTAGAGCAGATAAAATCAACAGGATTCATTAACATAACCATCTTTACATATAATATGTGGATGCAAACTGTGTTGTACCAACAGTAGCAAATTACATAGCATTTCTAAAATATAGCTGATCACAGAAACTTTAAAATACAATTTAAAAGTTTTATTTTGAAGCACACTCCTTTGGAAGTTAAGTTTTTTTTTTCTTTTCTTTCTTTTTCGTGTTTGTTCTCTTTTGTATATAGTGCTGTTGATTTCTGGAAGTCACTGGTTGAATGTACTTTTAATAATAATTTATCTAATAGTATCAAAAAGTAAAATTCCCATACTGTAAACTTTAATATAATAGACTCTGATTTAAACACTTTATTTGTTGTCTATTTTACATCATAGTCACACATTTCTGTCACATGTATTTGTGTTTTGAGCTAATGTAAGTCAACACAGCCATAAGGCAAACGCTATACTTTTGTTGTTATTAGATATTGGCAGTTCTGGCAGTGACTATATGTGGTTTCTAAATGTTCATTTTTCTGAAATTCAAAACCAGTATCTATCTATCTATCTATCTATCTATCTATCTATCTATCTATCTATCTATCTATCTATCATCTATCTATCTATCTATCTATCTATCTATCTA
>NC_022012.1:1725295-1764754 GCF_000317375.1 Microtus ochrogaster
TATCATCTATCTATCTATCTATCTATCTATCTATCTATCTATCTATCTATCTATCTATCTATCTACCTATCTCTTTATTTTGGTTTTTTGAGGAAGAGTTTCTTTGTGTAGCACTGGCTGTCCTGGAACTCATTCTGTAGACCAGAGTGGACTTACACTCATGGAGATCCTCCTGCTCCTGCCTCCAGAATACTAGGATTAAAGGAATCAGCACTACTACCTGGCAGCACCAGTTTTTGTAAGACATCACAAACATATAAGCTACACAGATATTTGACTAGTGGGCAATAAGAAACAGCCAGTTCTTTCTTTTCATATGTCCATTTTTTTCTGTATCTCTCTCTCTCTCTCTCTCTCTCTCTCTCTCTCTCTCTCTCTCTCTCTCTCTGTGTGTGTGTGTGTGTGTGTGTGTGTGTGTGTGTGTCTTTTGAATGTGTGCATGTTTATATCACGGCACGAGGTTGATGTCATGATAGCTATTCCATCTTATTCATTGGTGTGGGAAAGCTCATTCAAATTTGGAACTCTGTGCTAGCTCATTCTGGTGATCTTTCTCTGATTTCCCAGGCTGGATACAGTCAGGTTATCACCACTCACAGTTGAGTGGGTCTATGGAGACCTTTGTCTTGGTTTTTGCCTTTGAACAGCTAACACTCTAACCAAGTGTTTGCAACACCTCTGGCACATCAGGCAATGTCTTCCGATCACATCTGTAGGACTGACCCTAAATATCAATGAGGCCCTTTTCTATACTGTTTCGTGATGAAAGATATACATCAATCTTCTTCCCAAGTCAAATTGCTATTTCTAATTTATTTAAGAACAGAGAGATTGGGGCTGGAGAGACGGCTCAGTTGTTAAGAACACATGATGCTGTTGTAGGAGACCTGGATTTGGCTGCCAAACTCATGTCTAGGAATTCAGATCCAGTTCCAGAATGTCTGACATGTTCTTATGGCCTTCATGTGTACCTGTACACATGTGGTGCACAATGATTCAGCTGGGCTCACACGTAAGTCTATAAAATAATAAAATAAATAAGTATTTCTAATAAAAGATCAGAGGTATTACTCAATACTCCCTACTAAACATATGTTAATAACTTCCTTTCATTTCATATGTAGTATTGCCTATGAAACCAACAATATTCTCTTGTATATATTTCGATATAGCCATGTACAATGTTAAGAACACAATTTCTAGAGAGTTTGTCTCTGGCAAAGGTTCTTTCAACAAATCAAAACTTGTTTGTAGATGCATACATTTTTATCATATAGTTAGTGTGGAAACACTTTTCAAGTCAATTCATAGCTCAGAAGTCTAAAGCTTTGATGTACTAAAAGGTATATAACCAAAAATGGTATCAGTATTCTAACAACATATGTCAAATGATGGACTAGTCGATGTCCACAACTCCAAAAGAGATGTGTAATGTTTTTTAAAGTTTTATATAGTACCAGCTAAATTTAATATTTTCTTCTTTATATACATTAAAAATAATCTTTCTTTGACTCCCCCTAATTATCATCAACAGTTCATCCCCAGTTTGCCTCACAGCTAACTGAATTAAGACCTGTAAATTTCCTTTCTAGAACAATCCTGACAAAATAAACATTGGTTGCTTAGAAACTGCTCCTCACTTTTTTATTTCCTCAAGTTGTCCAATAGCTTAGATCTAAAACTATGTTTAGAAAATTATACTAGTTAATTATTAACATTAGTATTTACATGTATTCTTCATAATTTATCACATTTCCCATTACACATGAGTCTAACATCTCTTCAAGTTTGTTAAAGTTAAAAGTGTCTATAACTACATAAGCTTTAATTCATTAGGAAAAAATATATAACACTGTTAAAAATGTTTGCCAATAAGATGAAATGATCCCATATACTTTTCTATTATCAATATTTTATTTCTCTTGTATCAACATTCTGGAGATTTTATGTCAACTTAACACAAGCTATGGATGAAGGAATCTTGTTAGAGAAAATACCTTCATAGAATTTGGCAAGATTAGCCTGTAGGCAAGTCTGAACTAATGATTGATGTGAGAGGGCCCAGATGACTGGGGGTGGTGCCATCCTGTGATTGGTGACCCAATATGATATAAGAAAACAGGTTCAGCAAGTCATGGACAAGCAAGTAGGTAAGTTGTATTCCTCCATGGTCTCTGCTCAGTCCAGGCTCCCATATTTTCTACATTTAGTTCTTGTGTTGACCTTCGTGGATGATGAACCCTAACCTGGAAGAGTGAGATGAAGAAACCCTTTCCTCTCCAAATTATTTTTAGTGGTGTTTTAACATGTCAATAAAATTCTAACTCAGACAGAAGGAGTCTATACTCTGTTACTTTTAGACAACTCTCTTAACAATTAAACATTTGAAAACACTTCAAAAAGAACTCGTTACTTTCCCCAGTTTTGCTATATGATAGGATCATCATCCAGTCTAAATAATATTAAGAAGATCTGATTAAGGAACTTCTAATCACAGAATTAGAATAAAGAAACATCTACAAATTTCTAAACTTTCCCTGAAAGAATTTAATTTTCAGAGCTATTGATATTTATACAACTACAGTTATCTAAAACTAAAACAAAAATAATAAGCAAATATATTCGGCTTTAAGATAAAAACTCCATGGTTTAACAGTTCAAGTTAGTTTTTTAAAGAGTGCATTAATTACAAAGTTCCTCTTAAGAAATGCCTCTATTGTATATATGTCAGAGGACTAACAGGCTCTGTGGGCTTCCTTGTAGAGACTCAAATCTTCACATTTTTCATCATTATTTTTACTGTTTCCCAACACCTGCCAATTACAGCCACATTTCCTTCCATTCACTTCTACTCACCTACTCAAGCCCTACTGTCATTATCTTGGTGGAGTGGGCTGCACACAGAAGCTCCACCCAGGTCACACATGGTCACTCACTCAAGCCCTACTGTCATGACCCTGGTGGAGCAGTCTGAACACAGAACTCCACTGAGGATTGATATGTTGTTTGGTTTTTGCACATTCTTCTTTTGAGGCAGTATCCAGGCAGATTGTAAGGATGAGCCTCTAAAGTAACTGAAAATTTTATTTTCTTTACATGAAAGAAATGGTTTATTTCTTAATATTTCCAAAAAACTTAGTTTTTGGTCCCACTCCCATTCTTTCCCACTTTGTTCAGACTATTCTTGAGATAATATCATTGATTATTTTGAATAAAGTCAATTAGCTTATTTTTTCAAGCTTATTTCCTGACATTTAGCATTGTAAATGGTTCCAAATGACCAGAGGTGACTCTTTATGGCTTTGAAAGTCACCTTTGCTAAATTAGAAAACACATGATCATGAGATAGATCAATACTTCCTTCTCTCCCACAATGCAGCTAGGTCACTTTAAAAGATTCAGTACAAAGGCTGAAGAGATGACTCAGCCCTTAAGAATGTGTGTTGCTCTTCCAGAGGCCCTGGCTTTGAGTAGTAGCATGGAGGTCAAGCAATTCACAATGGTCTATAACTCCAATTCCAGGCCATCAGGAACCCTCTTCTGGATTCCTTGTGTTCATGCACACATGCTATATGTCTGCACACACATATACACTCACGCACGCGTGTGTGCGCGCACACACACACACATACACATTGAATAAGTCAATAAGCAATGAATTAAATAAATTAAATCAATACATATATAATGGATAAGATAAAAATAGTGAGTAAATTAATAAATCCCTAAAAACTGAGTACAAAGATTTATAATTTTAGGAGACAAAAAAGATAGAATCAACTTTAAACTCTTAAAGGCCACTCATTAATAGAGGAAAATTCACATCAGTAGAGTTTGCCAGAGAAAGAAAAGAATAGGTAATTAATAAGGGTTAAAAGTCACTGAAAATATAAATACCATATTAAAGACGGATTTAATCCCAGCTCAGCTGAAAAGGAAAATGAACATGTAACTATGAATTACGTAAACATAAGAAACAGATTCTCTTTACTGAATTAAAGTCCTCTCTTAAAGAAAGGAACATTTAAAGACTTGAGTATTGATTTCTTGCTTTAAAAAATTGCAAGGTAAGACAGAAATTGAAAAATAAAAGTAGCTGGATGTATGCCAATCTTAAAAGGATAAAAGCACATTATTCTGAAGGGGTCTGGCAGATATCCCACACCAATTAAGGAAGAAATCTTGCAGAATGTGCAACATAGCCATCTTTGAAATTTCAGATTTAGTCATACAGCTCAAGAATGGGTGAAAGAAAATGAAAAAGAACAAGAAGGTGAAGAGGAAAATGTTGGCATTGGAATTCATTTGGTATGATGAGCCCTGAGGGGGTGGGACACTGGCTGGAAAGTAGGTTCTCGGACCTGCCAAGAGATCAAGGCTAGGCTCACTGAGCTGTCAATCAAGACATCAAGGTAGCAGTGGAAATGCACTAGTTCCAAATGGTGTCATCTGGAGCTTACTGCTCAAAATGTATCCACTTTAGACCTTCTGAGATGTGTGTGATGTTTGTTTACAAGAGTCTAGACAAAAATGTATCCACTTTAGACCTTCTGAAATGTGTGTGATGTTTGTTTACAAGAGTGTAGACAAACTGGACACTTGTGTCTACACTGTCAATAGTCCTGTGTAGAATGATCAGACACCTGGTTTCTGACAGCCCTGCGATGTCAGAATGGAGGAATAAATAGGTCTACAACTGAGCTCATAAGTTAGAAATTCTGCATCACTGTCAAGTTCTTTGTAAATTAAAAAAATATTTATATCTTATGTTTGTGTTGTGTACCAAGTATCTGCATGTGTTTACAGAAGACCAGATAAGAGATTGCTTGGGGAACATAACATTTTTCAGAATATGTGGTTAAAGTATTTTATTCAATTTTTTATTTTTAATAATAACGGTAATAAAGGAATGACTCTTCATACAGCAGAATTGTCAGTTAAAATATGGACAAATTTAACTCAAAGGTCAGTTAACCCTTTATTTTTCAGAGAAAATAATGAAATGAGTCAAAATGGTAGGTTATTTCCTGATCAGAAAATAAAATTTAATATTTCTTTGGGCAAATTTTAATATTTTCTATATATTTGAGTAATCGATTTCTTTAAAAGGAGACAAATTTTGAAAGTAAAAGTAACTGTCAAGACTGGTTGTAAAAATCCACATTTAGGCTGACATTTTATATTAATTATTAAAATTTCAAAATTGTTAATTATAATGTGCAGAAATCTTTTATTCATGTTAGTATGTGTGCTGGTTAGTTTTAACTGTCAGCTTGACACAATTTAGAATCAGATGAAAGAAAGTCACCATTGAGGGATTGCACATGTTAGACTGAGCTCTGGGCATGGCCGTGGGCATATCTTGGTCTCCCAGCCCATCGTGAGTGGCACCACTCCCTGTCCAGGAGGTTATGGACCACACAACAGTAAAGCAAGCAGCCAGGCAGCCTGGGGCACTAACACCCACCACACCCCACTCCCCCAGCTCTTGACTGTCACAAGCCATGACAAGATGCTTGATGGCCTGGCTTGGCTTCCCTGACCTGATGATTGTGGTGTGGCATTGTGAGGTAAAATAAACCCTTTATTGTTGTTGTTGGTCTGAATATTTTATCATACTAACAGAAATGAAGCTAGGGCAGAATACAACCAGACTTTTGGACGGCAATGATTCAAATATATGTGATTTGAATGAGATTGCACATGTATCACAGACTGAAATCTATTTGTGAGGGCATGTTTTAAAAAAGGAAACAAGATGTTCAGCACTCTGGAAGCAGTCTTCAGGGAGGTGTCATGGAAAAAACAGTAGAATCCAGGAGGCGATGTCTTGGATCCTTAGTTTTTTCTGAGAGCCATTGGTAGACAGCAGAGGAGGTCCTCTTCGAGCAAAGTGCTCATCCTAAAAACGGCAACAATTGTCAGGAGAATGGTCCTGCAGGAGTCACAATTTAAAGATTGGCAGAAGTTCAGTTTACTAAAAGTGGAACGGGGTGACCCACTTGTAGAGGTGAGAAGTCTTTCAAAAGGCCAGGCCACATTTCATTCCTTTTCCACCGAGACTTTTACAAGCAGCAGAAGAAGCCAAGAATGTTTAAAAATAAAGCAGAAAACAGCATTCTTGGTTTCTATTATAAAGGAAAAGGGCACAGGATAAAAATAGGGTCATGTCCTAACTTCATCATATTACAGTTCTTTCTTAATACAATATTTGTTAGGGATAAACACCATTATGGTTAGACCTATTGTAAGAGGCTATTATTTCTTTCATTTTCTTAACAATACATGGACGTTTTAGCTATATGAATTTCACTGGGCAGTGGCTAAATATAGTTTAGCTGATTTAAGTAGTTAATCATTATAATAATATTTATAAATGATTTCATTGTGTTGGCTCATTCTTTTTACTGGTTCACAGGCATTTAAAAGCAGTGACTAATTCAGTGGGCTTTTTTTTAGTTACTTTGAGACACACATAAAAGAAGAAATTGAAATAATCTTCCCTCTTATCTTTGTGCCAGAATTTTATCTATACCCAGAGTACTTTAAAATTTATGCTGTCCAAAATAATGCCTTAGTGGACATAATTAACCTAATTTTGTAAAAGTTAGCTGTTAAGTATAGCTGAAACAAGGTTCAAAATAGTTTGACTCAGGTGCCTGATTTTGTGGCTTATTCTAGCATTTAGCTATTTATTGCTATCAAGATATGTTGACAGTTGATGCTTGTGAACACCCTCAGCCATATCCATTTATTAACTGTGACTTAAAAGGTTCAGTATCTTGGATAAAACTACTTTAAATAAATACTTTAAATGTAGTGTTTTATATTGAGACAGATATTTTGATCAGCTTGGTACCTATAATACTTTCATAATCCACTGCACATTTTCTCCTTCCCAATGGTTGAACCTAAGAATGAAATCAAATCAGCATTTCTAGTTATGTCTAGAAAATGGGTTGGAAAGCTACCTACACCTGCTTACCTGTCTCTGGTCCCTCATCTCTTATCAGTGCAGGTATATATCTATTTGCTATGGCCACTCTGGTCTACTACACTGTACACCTCAATTGTGTCTCAAATGATTGCTATCTCATTTTCAAGATATTTAGAATAAAGAATGCAACAAAGAAAACCTAGTATTTGACAAATAAATAAATGAGGAAATGCAAATCTATGCTTTTTAAAATATCTGTGTGTGCGGTGCATATGTGAGTATGCACGGGCATGCAAGTTCATAAGTTGACACTGGATTTCCCTGTTGCTCCCCACCTTAGGTTTGGAGACAGATGGGATAACCAGTTAAAAGCCTGGGACCTGCCTGTCTCTGCCTTCCACAGCACTGGGGCTTCAGAAGTAAACCACAGTTCTCAGCTTTTACTGAGAGGTCTCTCTGCGCTCTGCTGACTACGCCTCCTCCTGCAAACCTCCCTTTTATGTTTCTCTTAGGAACAGATTATATTTTGAAACAACAAAATCTGATTTTCCCCCCTTATGATTTTCAAGCTTTTTGACTGTAGCCCACAGAAATAATGTGTACGTTGCCATGCATGTGGCCCTACAATGATGATATTCATCAAGCAAGAGTGTCTTCAACATACTAGACAGTGAACCTTCTTAGCTAATGTGTTTCATTTTTCTCAGTTAAATAGTGCCGGTATAGAGTGAGTCACATCATCATCCACTTAGTGTCAGCTGGTAGAGTAATAGAACAGCATGCCCGTCCTATATCCTAGACTTTCAGGACTGGAAAATCTCAAAGAGCTGCGGACTTCTGATTCATAGATGTCATTGGTGAACAGTTGAGGAAATATGCCCGTTTCCATTTAGATTCAGCTACAAATTGCGATCACAGTCTAAAATTATTTCATCTAATCCTCGTCACAGTCACAAAAACTAAGAACTGCTACTTACATGATGTGTGTAATAAAAAAAGAGGTTTGGGGTCTGGTACTTTCTTGCTTCCCTTGGTCCTGCTGGTTTTTGACCTAAAGGTCAAAAATACCTAAAGGTATTTTGATCAAATACCTCCCCTTCATTTCATGGACTGTATGTATATATTTGAAACAGAAAGCAAGTGATATTCTCAGGTTTTTGTTTTGTTTTATGTTAGGTAAGGTCTCCATTTAGCCCAGGCTGGTTTTGAAATGGAGTTCACTGTACAGTTTAGGATAGCCTTTAACTCCTGATCCTTTTGCCCATGCACTGAGATCACAGGCATGCACTTGACTAATTTATTCATGCACTCATTCATTTTCTGTTGTTTGAGACAAAGTCCCACCATGTAGCCCTAATTGACTAGTTGCTGCTAGTCCCTTCTGCCTCAGGGTCTGCAAACACCTGCTTCTTGCCCTGAATCTTACTATTTAACTTAACAGGATGGTGTTGGTTATGGCACTTACCATAGGACAGATGACAAATACATCCACATGCCTAGCAAAGCTGTCTGGCCTTGTTTATTACTCGAAATCCCCTGTGAATCAACTCAGGTCTTACTGACTGGGGCTCAAGGCAAGCTCAGCATGGGCTTCTTTGTGATGGCATTTCCCATTGAGAAGTCTCCACACAGTAGACTGATTTGAGTTCTAGTACAATAAACCCTTCCATTCCAGCCCTACACCACAGCCTCCACCATCACTTAGGCCCAGCACCTTAGCTGTCTGGCAGGAGGTCTTAGCACTCACCTCTAGATAAGTTCTATCTACCCCAAACTACTCCTGACCTCCAAAAACAAAACAAAAACAAAAACCCGGGAGATGGGAAGGGTCTGGCCGACCTTCAAACTGGGCATGCTCAGTGGCAGAACTGCTCGGTACTTCCAGCCAAGTCTGGTATCCCCGCTCCCAGCTCCACTGCAGAGCAATTCCACAGCATCCGCGCCCTAGGAGAGCCAGAAGCAGCGCCTCCCGCCCCCTGCAGCCTGTGCTGCAGCGACCGGCCACCGGAGGGGGGCGAACCCACGTCAACCTGTTGTTTGTCCGGTCCCCATTGATCTTGCCAGCGCCACAAGGAAGTGCGGCACCCACACGCTCTTGGAAAGTTCAGCATGCAGGAAGTTTGGAAAGAGCGGGGCAAGTAGCTGGAGGGCACGGCAGCGCAGGGCAGACAGGCAGCGAAGGCGCGGAGCGGCGCAGCAGAGGTCCACCGGCCCAACCCGGTGGGCTTTATTTATTTATATATTCATTTCTGGAGAGACGTTGTCCCTAGGTCGCTGATCCCAAATGCACCGACTCATTTTCATCTCCATTCTTGTGTGCGCGAACTTTTGCAGCTATCGGGACACTTTTGCGACTCCGCAGAGTGCATCCATCAAAACTTTGCGCAACGCCAACCGGAGGAGAGACGGTAAGAGACTCACTTTGCCTTCTTTATTTACAAGGTCGTATTTGCTATTGTCCGGGTCCATTCTCCCCAACTCCAGACCCTTCGTTTTTGAAAATTTCAAATGAACTCAGACGGAATGCATTGTTTGGGGGAGGGTGACTGCTGCTTCGCCCCCAGCTAATGTAGACCCTCCTTCCAGACCTCTACCTTGGAAGTCACATGGGTAGGTGTGTGTCCTGGAATAGTTGATACCAGGATGTGGGTGCCACCTTCAGTCTTGAAAAGCTGCATGTGGTGCCCACTTTTGGCCAGGTTAATCTGACAGTAGTAAAGACTGCATTGGTGGAGTTCAGTGGCCTTTACCGGATGACATAATTCTTATTTATTTATTTTAGGGATGAGAGTAGAAATGACACGTTTCAGCATTGTGCTTATTTCTGCAGCAAACCGGCAATTTATTTGTCTTTTACTTTTAAGAGAAGTCAGTGTTGCCCCTTCTGTCTCTCAAGTGACTTTCCCTTGGAGTTCAGAGAAGCTGGGAAACTGGAGTCTGGGAGACATAGCTGCTGGAATTTCCTTGTACCGCAGGGGACCTGGCTTCTATTGTTGGTTTCTGTCGTGCTGAGGCTTTGCAAGCTCCAGAAATGGCTGTTCTAAGCAAGGTTCTGAGCAGACATTCTTGTTTTCCTGCCTCTTGAAGACACATGGGTCACTAGGTCTCTGAGACTCCAGTTTGAGTTGTTGAAGCTGGGACTTACTTAGGTCCTCAGCTGAAGCTTTTGGTCCCACTGGCATGTGGATGGAAGGGCCCAAGGCTTTATTGCTTTTGTTTTCCTACATGAATCTCATTTTCTTTTACCTGCTTGAAGTTCCCACAACCACCACTTTCTTCCATATCACCACCCTGCCTCCAAACACCAAAAACATCAGCAAGATGTTCTTAGTGGCTTCAGTGTTTGAGCTAGCAACACGACAATCTTGGTAAATTCATAATAGACACTTTCATCACTTATGAATGTCTTACTTGATATGTTCTAAATTCAAACTTCCTCGAAAGACTCTGTGAACTTGAGGGGAAAATACATAATACATTTCTATAGTTTTTGGTGACAGGTAGACTTTGTGGCAGTGTCTTTAAGTTATCTGAAGTGTTAAGATATATGGCCCCAGAACTCAAATTTCCCTGCTGGATAGTGGTGTTTTATGTAAACTATTTTAATCATTTATTTTGATGACCTTCAACTTACATTTTGCTTTCAACTGTAAAACAAAGAAGCCTGAGTCTCAGTGCAGTTCAAGAGTTCATACTGCTAAATGGTATCACCAGGATGGATAGATCTTCTTTGAGTTTTCAATTTCGCTAATACTTCTTTATTCACCTTATGATCTTCTTAGAGTTAAACATCATGTGGATGCATGATTTCATAGTCATAATTTTGTAATCCTCCAAAGTATCAGTTTCAAGAAGTCAGGGACAGAAAATGAAAAGCATGCAACCACTGCTTATTAGCCCAAGATTCTGACCCAAATCTATTCAGACAGCTCAGGGGATTTTTTTCTACCCACTTCTTATGTTGAAGAACATACTCTCATGTTAATTTTCTTTATTAGAACTTTCTATACATGAAAACTCTTGTCTACATGGGAACATCTCAAAATGCTAATAATGATTTCTCTAGATTCCTTTATAGTTTAGCTAAAGCTATTTCACAGTTACTCCAACAACACACACACACACACACACACGCACACACGCACACACACAAGATTGCTTAGTATTTTTCTCTTTAACAACCTTACTTTTAAAAAGGACTGGAAAGTGAGAAAAGTCCAGACATACTTAATGAAGAAAATACTAACATTCTTAATATACTGCATAATGGGTTGTTAGTTTCTGAAAGATGAGACGAAATAGTAAGTGTTGAAAGTTGAAAACTTAGGTATTACAGTAGTGTATGTTCTTCCAAAGGCCCATTATCTATGAAGAGATGATTTAGCATATCTGCAATATTAAAATAGTACAGGACAGGAGGGTGATCAGAAGGAAAAAAGTCTAAAGATGTTCTTTGAAGGGATCTTGGTGATAATGGAAAACAAATGGTTGTGTGGCAGCCAGAAAGTTTGGTGGAGACAACTTTTGTACTTTTTTTTTTTAAAGCCCTGATTTGGGCTCTGTTGGGGTCAAGAAAGGAACCACGAGAGGAGAGGCAGTTGTCACATAGAAATGGCTTCCAGTGGTGTGTTGGAGTCTTCACAGGCTGACTCAAAGGGTCTTTGGAGAAGTCTAAAATATCACTGAAATTCCTAAGACAGATGGGGAGGAATCCTTGCTCAGAGTTTGCACATTTTAAGCTTGCTTTTCCGCGTCTTCCCCCATGACTTACTAAGGAGGATGGTATCTTGGTGCTTTGACTCTCAGATGAAGAGAGCACAGACATCTGATGAGACATACATGAGAAATATGCTCAGGAGAAAGAAAACAAAATCCAGTGAACACTAATACGCAGTCAATAGAAGATGTGGTGTCTTAAGTGTCTTTTGGCCATTTGAACTTCTTCTGTTGAGAATTCTCTGTTCAGCTCAGTGCCCCATTTTATAATTGGGTTGATTAGCCTTTTAGGTCTAGTTTCTTGAGTTCTTTATGTATTTTGGAGATCAAACCTTTGTCAGTTGTGGGGCTAGTGAAGATCTTCTCCCAGTAAGTGGATTGCCTTTTTGTTTTAGTGACAGTGTCCTTTGCTTCTCAGTCTCAGGAGGTCCCATTTAGTCAATGATGCCCTTATTGTCTGTGCTGCTGAGGTTATACGTAGGAAGTGGTCTCCTGTGCCCATGTGTTGTAGAGTACTTCCCACTTTCTCTTCTATCAGGTTCAGTGTGTTCAGATTGATATTGAGGTCTTTAATCCATTTGGACTTGAGTTTTGTGCATGGTGATAGATACGGATCTATTTTCATTCTTCTACAGGTTGACATCCAGTTTTGCCAGCACAATTTGTTGAAGATGCTCTCTTTTTTCCATTGTATACTTTTAGCTCCTTTATCGAAAATCAGGTGTTCATAGGTTTGTGGGTTAAAGTCAGGGTCTTCTATTGGATTCCATTGGTCGACTTCTCTGTTTTTATGCCAATACCAAGCTGTTTTCAATACTGTAGCTCAATAGCCACTGAAAATCCTGAATGGATGGGTAGGTGTGTGGAGCCATTATCTGGAGGTAAAACTACATTCACACTTGAATACCATGTTTTTGCTCTTTGAAATTCTTGGTTGCTGCCCAATTGTGGGGTTTAGAAAGGAACTACATGGAATGAAGACAGACATGAAAAGGGATGGGTATTTTGATTATTTCCAGCCTAACACAAAAAGCTTGGGCTTAATCAACTGTGTCTCATAGCATATATTGAGGAAGTTATTGAAATGGTGTAGAGATATTTGTGTTGAAGATGATGGGTTCCTTTTATAAGACGATTGATCTTCTAGAATATTCTATTGTAGAATAAGACTTCCAGATCATTTCGTTCAGAGTAGCTAAAGGTGGCCATTGGAGGAAGGTGGCAGATTTGATCCAAATGAGATTTTATACCTAAGGAAATATGCATTACAATTATTTTAAATACTTAATTCAGTGTTTATACTTCCTTATATCATACTATTAATCACTCTTGGTCAAACTGATTTACTCTAATGCTATTTTTAAAGCTAGAAAAGTTTCTAATTTACGAGTCATACCTTATTTTAGTGTCCATCGGTTGATGCTTTTTTGATAAAGACTGTTCACACCACATGATGCTCCAACTGATACCACAAAAGAAAATATTCACAGTTAAATGACATTATTAATTATACTAACGCCAACCTAGATACTACTTCCTGCCTAGAGACCTAAGAATACAAATCCTTTTTCAAGTTTTGACCTTTTCTTATTTTCTGAAAATACAGATGTCGCTGGTAAGCAACAATTCTAGATTGTCCCGATTGGCTATTGTACCAGTAATGGAGCTATCGCCAACTTTATTTATCACTTGCTAGGCTGCACCCCATAGGATCTGGACTGTGCTATTTTGGATTCAAAGCAGCAAGCATGAGCCTTTAGCAATGTGACTTTCTAGAGGTACACAGATCTTGGTTAGAGATCAGAGATGAAAAGGGATGTCAATAAAACAGAAAAATATAAACTGTCTCATGTGGAAGTATCTGAAAGCTAAGGGCCACTGGAGTGTCTAAATTTTGCATTCATTTGTTTTTATATTTTTATATTTCCTGTTCAGTTCTAAGATTATTGAAGATTCAAATCTCATAATGTGTCTACCTGTCTTAAATGCAGCTTATATTTGCCTTTAACAACATGGGTAGACGTGACTAATTACTATTCTTTAAAAGGAGGATATGGAGCTGGGGAGATTTAGTGGGTGAAGAAACTCAAGTTGGAGTCCTCAGAACCCTCTTTGATATGCAAGTCTGCTCTCCCAGCACCTCCACAGGGAGATAGGAACAATATGAGAAGAATCTCCAGACATTTGTGGGGAGCAACCCTGGTACATGCAGAAGGGACTGGGCTCTGGTTTTTTTTTTTTTTTTTAATCAAAGTGCCAAGGGCCAAGGTTGTGAGATGGAAGAATCAAATATCAAGGTTGTACTATTACTATGACCTTCACATGAGTGCAGTGGTATATATGCCAAAAATTCATATGAATGAACACAAACAACAACAATAACAACACCACACACACATGCATACACAGACGCAAACACTAAGGTGTATGAACAGAAGTTCCTGCAAAAAAAAAGTTCCACCTCCAACTGAACCTTCCCCAAGGCTGGTTAACTGATTAGAACTCTGATGGTTGTGAAGTCGGAATGTTGCAAGTCCAGAGCCATCATTAGCCTTGTCATTTACTGCTTTGCTTTGGACCTGGCCTAAGTCTTTGTAAGCATTAAGCAAATCATTTAGAATTTACAGAGGCCTCCAACCACAAATCAAAAGGCTGAGTGCCACCCAATTGCATCAATTGCACTGGAGTACTGTGTGAAGAGGCACCTCTTCCACAGCCTTGATCCCCCACTTGCCTTACACCAATGTGTTTTAAAAATGTCCACATTCCTGATCTTCTTTATTCTGTTATTATGAAAACCCATGAAACTGCTTCCATGCTGGAGTGAGGAATTTGGGATGACATAAATACTGTTTCTTGGCCATAGTGATTTGGCTTCAGAATATATTCTTTCCTAGACCCTTCACGTTGTATTTTGGGGGCTGGACAGATGCCTGGCTGCTTTGCGTTGTAGGGTCCTGAGATGTTTACAGGCTATGGATTGTAGGGATTGCCCCAAGGTTCCTGTATGCTATGACTTGTAGGGTATCTTGGGGTGTCTGGTTGTTGTGCATTGTAAGGTGTCCTGGGATGTCTGCATGCCATGCATTGTAGGGTGTCCTGGGGTGCCTGCCTGCTGTACAGTACAGATTGTCCTGAGCTAGGTTGTGAGCTGAATTGACTGAAAGTGATTTTTATCTGAAGGAGTTTTTTCCTTTCAGTGACTAAAAATAAAACCAGATTGCTTCAGAATAGTTAGGCCAAACATGGAGCAAATCCACGGAGTCACTGCTCTCTTCCAGCTAGCCAGAAGCCTCAGCCTGTTGTCAGATAGGACTCCAAAAACTTGTGGTCTCTGAACCCTGTCATTGTCATTCTGAAAGTCTGGAAGGATATCAGAGCTTTCTGTATTTCTCCTTGAGAGGTGAGTCATATGCAAATGCTATTTCTTCTGAGACTTGAATTTTCCTTATTGAAACAGCCTGATTAGTACAGCAGAACAGTGAAACCCTTCTCTTTGTTAAAATGGGAGCACTTGTGAACCAGGTGTAGGATGTTTGTAACTCTTGGACACCTTAATATTCATCTCTTACAAGGATCTAGAAAGTTTTAGGTAGAGATGAGCTGTTTTAAGTTGGTACTCACTCAGTAACCTTTACTTGTGCTCAGCTGTCTTCTGAGGGTGAACGTGACACACCAACAGTTCTTATTGCAAAGCCTTCACAGAGTTCCACTGTCACAGTCTTTATTTAATGACTGCTTTGCTTTCTTGATATCTGTCATATCCTGTCCTGACGTTCAGTTCTCTACCAGGGTGTACTCTCTCCTTGAGCTTTTGATCCAATGGAGGATAGAAATGAATAGTTCCAGGCAACTTTCTGGTTCATTTGGCAAAGTCAAGATTCCAGACTTGACTTAAGGGTCGTGGGGCATATAGTAAGGCTGCTGGACACCCTTTGGGTGTTGACAGCCAAATGAGCCAATATATATCCTTGTTATTCTGTTTTATATGGTGTTCGAGTGCAAGATTTTTAGTTGAGAGAAGTATATCTTACAGTTAAAGTGAAAAGTTAAAGCCTGAGGGGGTGGGTACAGATTGGTGTGCCAGGTGCTCTCATGGGAACTGTGTGATAAGTTCTAGAACATCACAAAGACTGAGAAAGGCTTTCTGTCAAGGAGAAAATGGATAGGAGCTTATAATGTGGCCACTGTGAGGGAAGAGAACGGAGTTCATCAGTGGAAAGGAAACTCTTCCTAAGGTTTATAATTATAAAAGCAATACTAATAAAATACAATAAAGGCTGGAAGATGGCTCAGTGGATAAAGGTGCCAGCCGCACAAGCTTGGGTCCCTGATCTTGACCCCTGGAACCTATGTAGAGAGGGAAGGACTGGATAGACTTTCTGACCTGACACCCATAGAACAGCATGGGTGCCCCATCATGCACACTTACTTATGATACAAAGAAACAAAAAAATTAACAGTAAAATAAAAGCAAAAATGCAGGAATGCACAGGACCTGGGAAGAAATATGAGAGAGTTTGCCTGTAATTCTGAGGGTGAAGAGAAATCATCAGAAGACTGAACTGAGAAGGTGAATGTGGCTCAGTTGGCAGAGGGAGTGATTACCCAGATGGCATGACTAGCTGGATTTGACCTCCACCACCATATCCAACTGAATAGAGTCGGCCATGCCTGTAACCCCGGCACTGAACAGGGAGAATCAGTAGGATCAGAAATTCAGGGTCGTTCATAAATACATAGTGAGTTCAAAGCTAGCCAGGGCTGCATGAGATACTGCAACCCCCTCCAAAAATAAAATAAAGGAAGGAAGCAAAGAATGGAGGGAGATGAAGAAGATTTTAATTGAGAGAGAATCATGGCTTCTCAGTTTTGAATGCAGAAAAAGTGTGTCCTAAGGAGTGAGCCAAGACAAGGGTTTGGTGGCACCAAATTCCTCATAAATCTATTGCCTGTATAACATCTACATAGACTGTTAGTTAATGTTCAAGATGATAGAAGACATGAGCAACTTCTACTAGTTGAAAATCTCCAGATACTAGTGCACAAAGCTACCTGCTATTCTCTATGTTCCCCTAACTCCAGAAGCTTAACAGTGTCTGCCATCTCTGCAAAGCAATGTGGAGGGTCAGAAAAACTTGGACAGAGTATTATAATTCTAAGTTATCGCATATTGTTATTGTCCATGTTGCTCCAACATAGATAATTATTTTCCCTAACTGGACTGAAACTGAGTCGCGAGGAATAATCAGAGGCAACTTACATGGTCATCATGGAAGGACATCTTTCTCAGGGTTCTTTCTCCTGACGATCTCCTGAAGATCTCCTTTGTTTATTATCCAAACAGCTTATATACCATCACATAAATTGAGCGGGGGGGGGACATTCGGCTGTCTCCTAGGCAACCAGGTGAATGGGCTTTAGTCATGTCATTCTACCTGTATGCTAGCTGTCTGCTAGCTGTCAGGGAGGCCTGAATTAGCATCTCTATAAGATATCCTCCAAATTACAAAAGAAGGAGCACCAAACATCCTGACCTTTGTTAGGCAGAGACAGCTTGTCTGCAGAGCTACCCTCAGATCAGGCCTATGGCATTTGTGCTTGGCTGCCACACCATACAGAAATATGGGCTTACAGCATATATCTGCTTTTCAGAATAAGTGCAATTTAAAAGCAAACACCATGGCTAGGCCGTGGTGGCACACACCTTTAATCCCTGTACACAGAAGTAGAGCCTGGCAGATCTCTGTGAGTTCGAGGCAAGTCTGGTCTATAAGAGCTAGTTCCAAATACTATCTCAAACAAGCAAGCAAACAAACAACAAACAAAAAAGAACAAAAACACAAACCCTTTACAATAACTTTTGTGGGTAGTACAGTTTTAGCAGATGCACAAAGGGATCATATATAATAAAAAAAAAAAAGAGCATTAGAGACAGATGTAGTAGGAAGAAATGTTCTCTCTCCCTAGACAGTATTTCAGGACCAATTAAATGTAAGTCATAAATAAAGGCACAGCTCACAATTCACATACAGGGAGCAGGATGTTCTTGTGTGGATTTTCTCTAGAACAAGAGTGAAGCATGCTTTCCTTTGTTTCTCTGCAAGCATTGATGATACACACCATAATATATTTCATTCCCAGCTTCACCCTAGTCTACTGACATCTATATACTATCTTTAATGTGTTCTCTCTTGTGATTCGTAAGATCTATGGTTTGTTGACATTGGCAACTGAGAAGTTGATGGAGGCCCTGTAGCTGAGCCTATGAGCTGTCTTTCATCACGGAGAGTGGCATTTTCTCAGATTTTATGGTTTTACCTTAGTACTTACTGTCTTGTAGAGTGAGTGCCTGAAGATAGTTTTGAACTCGTGTAGTGCTGTGCCAAATAGGATTTGAATTTTTTATGTTTTATTATAATTCTAATGTAAGTATAATAAAAATTATAGTTTATATAATCTAAAAATTTTTTATTAGCTTCTCCCCACACCAAGAATGAGTTTCTTTGTCCTGAAACTTTCTTTGTAGACCAGGCTGGCCTTGAACTCAGAGATCCACCTTTCTTTGCCTCCTGAGTGTTGGGATTAAAGGTGTATATCACCACTGCCCTAGCTATTTATTTTTAATTAGCAGAAATTTATATATGTGTGTTCTATATGTTTTGAAAAATGTATTTATTTTTTAGTGCCTAAATCAAATGCATTGGCATATATATATCACCTCATACACTGTTTTGGTGGAAATTACAGTTAAAATCTTGACAGTTTTCAAGCATGTAATATTTTGTCAGTAACTACATATGTACATATCATATATTCTCACCTTGTGTACATTAAGATTCTTAGAGCTGTAAATGAGCTTTAGCATGGCTAAGCATGGAGACAGTCACTGAGTGTGACTGAACAGAGCTGGACAACTCTTCACCTCATGTAAGAAGAGGCTCACAGTTCAGTATTTCACGGGAACATTTAATAAGCAATGTAGCCATATCTCCAGTTTAGGAAATGTTAATGAAGCACCCTTAGTGGTGGGAAAAGCAACCAAATAAACCAATAAATAGGCAACAAGTTTAGTCAAAAGCTTAAATGACTCTCACGGTGTACATAAACAAGCCATTAAGATTTGGGTAGATAATAAAGGGCCACCACTTGACTTTAATTACCACGCAGTTCTACCCTGGTTGCCTAGGTGATTTCCATCGGTTTATTTTCTAAATTTCTAACGATACCCCACTATATTTGCATTTCCCTACTAGAGTCTGAGTGGCAATGTAATGATTATTTTATTAACCATATCATAAAATGTAGTGACAGCTCACTAAAGCACAAAGTATAATGATGTAAAAGTATGTGCGTGTGTTACAGTTACACACACTTTCAAGAACATATAAAATGACAGCTACATTAAGTGATAGAAACAAGAAAGAGAAGGTCTAGAAGAGATATTTGCGCATGTTAAATTTATTGGCATCTGGCAAGATCTCTCAGTGAGTAGAAAAGATGCCTGGTAGCAAGCCCACCATCTGAGTTCAATCTCCTGGATCCACATAGTGGAAGTAGAGAAAGGACTTATCCCATTTGTCTTCTGACCTCCATATGTGTACTGTGGCACAACTGTAGGTACACACATACTCACATACACACGTACGTACATACACACATGAACATACACCTGTGTGCATGCACACTTGCATATGCATGCATCAAGTAAAAATAAAATTTAAAATGTAATTGTAAAAGAACTGGCATTTAGTGGTGCAAGACAGAAGAATGCCAAACATTCCAGTTGGGTTTTGGAGCTCAGGATCTTACCTGACATTGAATTCAACCTTTGCCAACTAGTATTAACGAACTTCAAATCATTTAAGGGGAAAGAAAAGTGAAATGTGAAAAACTCCTTTTAAAATATTTTATTTAATCCAATATGCATGCAAAATTATTTTAGTGTGAAGTAAATATTTTTTAAACATTAGGATTTCCTCTAGAATGATTTTGGTGATACTAAGTCTTCAGTCTACTGTGTAGTTTATACTTAAAGCAATTTTAGACTCGCCACTGCTCTAACATCCAGTGCAGCTTGTTCTGGGTCATTACCAAGGTCAGCAAGGCTCTTAAGGTCATTTACTCAAACAAACATAGATTAGCCTAGCTTTATTTGCTACATAAAAAATAAAGTATGAAGCTGTGACTCTTTCTGTGATGCACTGGATTAAAACCACCTGCAGAGAGTTATATTTTCAAGGGCAGAGATCTAAGTGCATAATTAAATAAACATAAAATATGAAATATACATTTATAGAGATTAATGGCAAAATCATTGAGATTGACAATTCAGCAAGCATATGTTTTCTATAGGTTATATTTTGTTTCCATCAGTCAATCATTAGCCTTAAAAGTAATAAGCAACAGTCACAAAGTCACAGTTATCCGGATGATGAAGTGGCATTCCAGATTCAAAAGTTAAGATATTTGAGATGGTTCTTATGAAGAGACCAGTAATGACATTCATTTTCATTCCCAACGTAATTTGATATAGGCAATGAGAATGCCTTCTCATTTGACTATTTTTAATAATTACTCTTTCTTGCTAACCAGTAACAGATGTTTGAAAAAGAAATCCTGCTGTCTGTCTGGGGGATTTAGTCATTATTTATTTACAGAGTTTTTTGTTTGTTTATTTTTTTATTTTTTAATGAAGTAGCACGTATCTCCTCTGAGTTAGAGGCTTTAGCAACATGCAATTGTACCCGGTCATTTTTAGAAAAAAAGAATGCTATAAAACTGTTCAGATGTTAAACTAGTCAAATCCCCACTTACTATATGGCCCACATTTTAAAGACAAAGATGCTACAGAAAATAAGTCCTGTGTCTTTTCTAATTATTCTCCAAGTGCCACCTTATGGCTGTGTTTAGAACAGTATGGTCTTTAATATAATTACACTTTCAATTTGTGCAAGAAGAAATCGTCTACCACACAAATTCCTTAAATGTTGTCTGATCTCTTGTTTCTCTTTAACTGAGTTCCACAGTATCTCTTTGGTTTAGTTTTCTCAGAGAAGCACATATGTATAACGATGTCCTAGGAAATTGACTTGGCTGTAGGATTCATTTAGTCTCTTTGTGAAGAACTCAAACAAATCACGCAGTTTGTAGCCTCATTGAATGAGGGAACACAGCATAAAACTGCAAGGAGAGGTGGGAAAGTCCTTTTCTAAGCAGGAAATGCCTTCAGGAGCTCCCCTTCTCCCCCACAGGCGTATGTGTGTCAGGACACAGCAGGTTCCTGTGCTGCTGAGAACACTTCATTCCAAAGGCACTTCCTTTTCTCAGCAGAGAAGTGAGTTTACAAAGAGCCAGTTTTCAAATTTGCCTTGGTTTGGAGTATGCGCCATTCTCACTTCTTACCTGAAATCATTTCATTAATTTGTTTATGTTCTGCCATCCATTAAGAACAGAAGTTCCATAATAACAAAGACATTGTATCTTTTGTTTCCTGGCTGCTGGAGTAGTGTGTGGGAAAAAGAGGCACTTAGTGAACATTTCCTGCTTGACAGCGTGCAATCCAGAAGGAGCTCAAGCCAGAGCAAGAGAGAGGAAGGTGGTGGGCAAAGACAGACCATCTTTGATAGTAATACGTCTTAAGCTTCAGGTCCTTTGATTGGCCTCTTACCTAAGGCCCTATGATATGATATAATTTTATTGTCCCAATTTGGTGTTCTTTTTTTTTTTTCTACAGAGGCATCTCTGTTGTGTAAAACTTAGGCTTCCCAAAATTCAGACCATTCCTTAGTCCTAGATTAAAGTGTTCATCTTGTCAGTTAAGGTTTGTCTTGGAGTACTATGGAGTGATAATTAAATGTGCTCTCACAGGTGAGCAAAGGTTTTGTTTCCCTAAAATTGAGATTTAAGTACATTATTGTCTAACCTAAATTGGTCTCAGTGTCTGATGCCCTTAGCCATCACCGGACTTTCATGTGCTTTCCTCGTTCACACGTCTGTACTCTCAAAGACATGCTGCTTTTGTTTCCAAATGTATGTTACACAGCTGTAGAACTTAGCTAAATATTTTGGGACACAGCAAAATATAAAGGTAATAGAGTTTTATCTGTATAAATATTTAATTCAATGTTTTATCTGATCTGGAGTAATGAATTGCTTAAGTAAAATTTACTGAGTCAGTGGAGCTGTCTATTTTGAGTGCCAAAACAAAACCCTACAGACTGAACAATTTCAACAGCAACCATTCATCCCTTGAGGCTGCCAAGGCCAAGGGAGGAGTCGGCAAATCTGAGTTTCTGGTGAGACACTCCTTCTGGCTAGCACAGGGTTATCTGCTTACTGTGTCCTTTGCATAGCCTTTGTTTTTCACTCCTACAGAGAAAGGGGCCTTCTGATGTTCCTTTTTGTAAGGACACTCGCCCTACCTTCCGGATGAGAACCTTGCCCTAATGAACTCACTTAACCATAGTCACCTCTCCAGAGGTTCTGAGTTCAAGACTTCAGCAAAAGAGCTGTGGGGTGTGTGACTCAGTTTAGAATAGTTAGGTTTGAGCAGAAAACACAATGGGAAGATTTATCGAAAGAGAAGAGAAAGGAAAACAAAATAAATTATAAGATTGTAGGACGCCATTTCAGACCTTGCTTCATCACTGTCTTCATGTTTTTTTTCATCTTTCAAGAGAGGGAGATTTAGAATGCATGGATAAGTTATGGATCTACCTTGTGTAATAATTATTACAAAGCATTTATCACCATGAGATGTAATCAAAGAATGTTGTGCCTCGCCAGAACTCGGTAATAGGTATGCACACGTATATTTTAAGCTGAAATAAAATGGTACAAATCCCATTTCTACTTGTATTTTCAATAGACCAGCCTGGTACTCTTTCAGTGGTGTTAAATAAGAGGGTTCAGGATTGCATGTGTGGGAGGAAAATGATGTATTAAAGAGATGCATGTATTGTATGGTGTGGTGCCCAATTAATGAAATTCATTAACTTGAAAAGAAAATCTAACCTGTGAAGACTGAACAGAATACTGATAACGACGTAAGAAAAGCCCATCTCTGCCTCTCATTGGCAATACATTCTTGCAAAGCTGCCCCTCTCCCACGTCAGGATGTATAGATGAAATGGCATCAGGCTCAAACTTCAGTCTTGGGAAATGATTACTGTCAGTAAAACTCTAATACAATGAGAGGGAAACAACATACAATTAAGGGAAGGTATTTAGATGCCTGTGAGGAGTTGCTTAATGAACAAGGGGTTTTCCTATTTCCACGTTCTCTAATAAAATTTAAATGGTGAAAACTGTGGTCAGATCTTTGGATAAGTGGCTGTGGTGGTTGTGATTGCATTGTGTTTTTTTGTTTGTTTGTTTGACTGAAAGCCTAAAACATTCCTATAGAGTTGGATGTATTCAGCTCATATTGGCAAACTGAGGAAGCTGGAGGGTGAGGACAGCCCGGGACAACAGTAATAGTAGCAGCCATGACAGCAGGGGAGAAAGACAAACTTAGTAAGACTCTGGGTCTGCATATTTGCTAGATCTCAGTCCTGTCTATACCCCAGACCTCTCTGAACCCCAGACCTCTTCATATCTCAAACCTCTCTATACCTCAGACTTCTCTAAACCTTAGGTGTTTTTTGCATGATGTGGCTGAGAACACACTCTCTTCTCAGTTAAACCTTACTGATAACACCTTCACAGACATGCCAGGAAGTTTGTCACCTTGACAGACAAGTGTAACTATCATAATCCCTAATTCATTTTATTCAGAAATAACCCTGGAAATCATCTATCTGCAGACATATTTTGATCTCAGGTTTTTTTTAATATAGTCCAGTTCCCATGAAACTTTGTGTGTGTGGTCCTTCTTTCTATGTGTTGCTTGTATTGGTTAATGAATAAAGAAACTGCCTTGGCCTAATAGGGCAGAACTTAGGTAGGCAGAGAAGACAGTACTGAAATTCTGGGAGAAAGAAAGCAGAGTTAAGAGAGCTGCCATGGAGCTGCCAGAGTCAGACATGCTGAAACTTTCCCAGTCAGCCACTGCCACAAGCAATATACAGATTAATAGAAATGGGTTAAATCAAGATGTGAGAGTTAGCCAATAAGAGGCTAGAGCAAATGGGTCAAGCAGTGATTTAATGAATACAATTTCTGTGTGGTTATTTCAGGTGTATGCTAGCCAGGAAGCCAGGACAAACAAGCAGGCCCTCTCCTTACAACGTGTGTGTGTGTGTGTGTGTGTGTGTGTGTGTGTGTGTGTGCACGCAAGCATGCGTACTCGTACACATGCCGCACGTACATGTGTGTCAGTATTACTTCTCACTCCATTTCTTTGTTTGTTAATTCCACTTCCCTCCCTCTGGAATGTGTAGTGATAAGAAGAATGAGAATTGGCCCTCCCTTTTCACTGCTTTGTCCTCAGGAGAGCACTCAGGACTTTATTTCATTTATGATATGAGCCCAGTATTTAAGGATCTTCTTTTGTTACTGACATTTTAAACAGACAAATTTAAAAATTCATATACTTTTTCAATACTGTTAAGGTCAATGCCACAATTATGATATTGTACTATTGCTTTGCAAGACATTACCACTGGGAACAACAGAACTTAGGCATATAAAAACTTTCTGGATTACTTTATATAACTACTTATAAATCTTAAATTTGAAATCTCAACTAAAAACTGTCCATAATGCTATACTGTATGGGTTCTATGATGTGGGATTCCTTCTGTATGCTGTGAATATGTAATGAGTGTTTACCTTCCTCTCCTCACAAAAGCCAAAAGTCATTACCTCTGAGTGTAATGTCTAAGTTTAAATATATAGATATCTCATAACTCTCATCAGGCACCTCACACCTGTTGAATACGGAACTAAGCTCACCCTAGCCTTTACTAAGTAGATGAATCTTCTGTGTGGTGAATGGCATTCTTAACGAAATTCTTACCTCTGATGGTGATCAATTTACCTGGCCTGCGATGCCATGACCTATAGCAAGCAGCTGGGACATAGAGCAGACCACTCCTCCTGTTAAAAATTTTCAATTTCATCAAATCACCTTCTAGGTAAGTCCAAGATTTGACACTTTCAAAGTCCCCCTTTGATACTTGGACCAGACTTTGCACAGATGTATACTATGAGCTCTGGGTTTAGTCAGTGGTAAGGCATTTCTGGAAATCAGCATGCTTTGTCTCACTCTGGAGTTTCATGTATTGTTTTCCCTTTGGACTACTCCTTTCCTATGTCAAACACAGTCCATCATTCCCTATGTGCTTCTTTTTCACGCTTCTATATGTCCTTAAACAGAACTATATGTCCCAGTACTGGCCAGTAGCTGGACTTCCTTATTAATTATGAATGTTTGGTCTTAGCTTACATTGTTCCTACCCAGCTCTTAGAATTTAAATTAAATCATTGGTATTAATCTACATTCTGTCACATGTTTCCTGTTCACTCCTCATTACTGTATCTCTGACTTTCTCTGCGTCTCACTAGCAACTTCTTTATGTCAGATTCTAACCCAGAGATCTTATCTCTGCCCAAAAGTCCACCTTTCTTCTTCTATCTAGCTATTGGACATTCATCACTTTATTAAACAAATCAGAATAAAAGAGTGACACATAGTCACACAGTGTGATCAAATATCCCTCAACACTGGCTGGTCCAGGATTTGTACTGAGTGTATAGCACCTACTGCTGTGTGGTGTTTTCTTCTTGCAAATTAACCACCATTTATTAAGGTAGTTTTTTTTCTCCCTGGTACTGTGCTGTTTTATAGATACCAAGTCACCCAAATGTGATTGTCCACTTAATGACTAATTAAGCAGGCATAGTAGTTTGTTTATTTCCTTCATATGCACTGGTGTTCTGCTGAGAGCACAGTGGATTCTCTGAACCCATCTTCCATACATTGGCAAAGACAGACACTTCTTAGGTTGGATTGAACAATTTACCTTGAACAGATACTCATGTTTGGGTTCAAATTTGTTCTAAAAATAAAATAAAAAAAATACAAGTAGACCACTTTGGTATAAAAGTTTCCTGGAACAGGAAAATAATTCTAGGACTGGCCTGTATTTCAGACCATAAGCTGGTCTTCAAATGCAGATCTTACCATGTGATGAGATGCTTTTATAAAAGAAAATAATGTGGAGAATAGCATACACAATTACCCAATTTCTGTCCTGTGCTCTTGGGGTTAACTAGAAATAATGTGGCAGTCTTTAGCCTGAGAGGTCAGCCTCTGTGACTGCCTGTGGCTTAGTTATAATAACATACTATTTGGCTTGATTACAGTGTATTATGCATGAAGCCACTATGTGGATGTCCTTCTGTATATGTGCTGCTTTTATTGGATAATGAATAAAATTGTTTTGGCAAATGGCTTGGCAAAGTATAGTCAAGCAGGAAATCTGAACAGAAATATAGAGAGAGAGTAGGCAGAGTCAGAGAGATGCCATGTAGCTGTCCAAGGATGGTATACCGGAACCTCATAAACCTTACAAACCTTAATAGAGGCCACAGCCTCATGGCAATATATACATTGATAGAACTGGGTTAATTTAAGATGTAAGAACTAGCTAGGAATACACTAGAGTCATTGGCCAAGCAGTGTTAGAATTAATATAGTTTCTATGTGATTATTTTGGCTCTGGGTGGCAGGGAAATGAAGAAGCAGCCTCAGCCTACAAAGCTGTTTTTGTTAGTGATCCATAGAAACTTATTTTGCCTCAACTCACAGTTCAATTGTACAGTCATATTATTCTGATTCAGAAGGCTCTGCTATAGAAAGTCAGTGAAGAGATAAGTCAGGAGGAACCCTATTTTCTATTTGGGTAGTAAATAGTGGCAGAAGCCAGTTGAGAAAAACAAAGAAAATGATATTTGTCAATCACAACATCTGAAAAGGTAAAATGTAGACTTCTGTTTTACAGTTTTATGCCTGGACTTCAGACCCTCATGCAAGCTGTCCCACAGAGCACATGTTCTGTTCCTTGCCCTTATGCTAAGTGACTGAGTTCTGTTGCTTGAAAGTAAATAGTTCTTGATTACAATGTTGGTTTTAATCGAAATACTGACTGTGAACTTACCAAGCATATGGAGAAGAGGCTCTCAGAGCATAGCAGAGCCTGGTACACTGGAGTTTCCAAAGGATGGGTGACTGTGTGACCGTATGAGTGGTTGCAGTAATCCAGCTTGTGGACTTGACACCTTCAGATACTCAAAACCAGTGTGACTGACTTCTAACCAGTGTTCCTGAGATGCTGAGTTAGTTGAGCTTTGGGAAAGTCATATAGTATAGTTTGGGATTACACTTTTTGTTTGTAAGAGTGTTTCTAATTCAACAAAATTCTTTATTTAAGAGTGTTATTAGAAATTACCTTGCTGATTTTTAGAGATGCTCGCTATCTGGGAAGAAATAAAGCTACAGTGCCATGCTCATGCTTTGCACGATAATGCACATGCTTTGCTGTAGTCACCTTGTGTGTAGCACTAGAGGTGCTGTTGCTTGTGCTGAGTATACATGCATCTGTGTTTGGATGTGTACAGCACAGAAATACACACACAGCTGAGCTGGTGTCAACAAAAGGGTAAAGGAAATAAAACAGAACAAGTGGCTACACTTTCGCTTCTGATGTATTTCAGGAAGGATTAGTGTGGGTATCAGTTTCCTTAGATAGACAAGAAGTAAGCATGAACTACACAGATATCTGCTCTGACGTGGATTCATGCCAGTAGCTAAGATGTGCCCACTAGGTATTTTCCATTTTGCCAGATCATGTCCCTAGAAAAGAAATTACATGGACCCTGGATGCAAGGCACGTCACAACTTAGAGCTCTCCCTCACAATGGCATGTTATATAGGTCTGAATTGCTTGTTCTTCTGGTTTAAAAACTTATAAAGATTTGAACTCGTTACTCCAGTATTTGTTCTAAGCATGCCTAACATGTAACACTTAGAAGTGTCACAATAACTTCTAATGCTTATTACAGCTGTTTAACTTTAGGAGTGATATTTAGTTGTGAATCAAATCGTGACTGCATATAATGAAACATGCCAATAGCATCCTAAACGGGAAATAGAGCACTGTTCACAAACATAATGTCACACCTGAGTACTTGGCGTGTCACTGGTAACGTTAGGGTTCTCTTTGGGTATCTTTGCTGTGTTACATAACATCAAAACTGGGAGGGTATTGAGAGTTTTGAAACTTTGCTCACCTTTATGACTTTCAAGTCATGCCCATAAAATGTTAGGTGCAGTAGTTCCCCAGTTTTTAAGAACTGCAGTGACTTCTTAGCTTAGAAAATTGTGCTGAAATCTTAGTGAAATTTTTATAATTCCCGTTTCATTACCCATTTCTTATGATTTTCCAGACTAAAGGTATTAATCAAAACTGGATTATGAAATTGTTGGCTTCCACCTTATTAGATGCTGACAGTCACATCATCTTCCTTCTAATGAGCATTTACTTGTTACCATGGTGACATGCATTATACTTGTCTCTTAATATATAGCTGTGACTAATGGAGACACAGTTCATACGTCTGTGGAGTCACCTTTTTTATATGAAGAGAACTAAAGAATGCTATTAAACGGTAGGGATGATTTCTAGGAGTTAGAAGTGCTATGGTGAATTAAAATGTTAAATTGTGACCATGACCATGGTAGAGACAGGAATGACAAGTGAGAGAATATAGAAACCCTCAAAGTGATGTATGAAAAAAGACCTAGGTGAAACTGAGAGGCTGAGTGAACACCAGGAAGGGCATGAAGGGAGCAAATACAAATACCTCAGGGCAGGATCAGTTCTCTGGAGCTAGGACAGCACTGAATTGAGACGTACTTATGCAGACTGTGCAGTGCCTTATGGATTATATTTGTTTCATCTTTATAACAAACTCTAGATAGTAGACATTAATGGGAGAGAAAGTTGTCCATCCCAGGTTAGGTAAAGAGTCACTATGTTCCTTCCATAGGTCTCTCATTCTAATGCAGCAGCCTGGAATGTCCCCAGGTATACAAAGGTTGCCAAGCAGCTTTAAATTACACCAAAGCAAACAACACCCAGAGATAAGCAATTACTATCAGGGTTATTTTGTTATTTCAGTGTAGCCTACTTATACTGACAAATACAGTCAGCACTAGGCAGTCAGATTGCTCATCTATTAGTTCTCAGGATATCATGAAGACGGAGATTTAGAATTGGGGAAGAAGCAGCTATCTGTGCTCTAAAAGAACTGTGGGAAATGAGTCACAGGTAAAAGGAGAAAGAAACCGATGTATGATAGCATCAATACAGTTTAAAGAGGTGAAATGGGGTCAGAGAGCTGCTCAGACAGAAGCGCACAGCTGTGCACAAGCTGTGTCAGGGGACTCACAGCCACCTGTAACTCCCGTTTCAGAGGATCGAACACTCTTCTGGATGCCAGAAGCAGCAGCATACTCACATGCACATGACACATAGAGATAGACACATGTATACAAATAAGAATAAAATCTGGGTGTGACAACACTTCTCTGTAACACTAGTTCAGATACCCCAGAAAGGGGTGGATCTCCAGAACTGGCTGTCCAGCTAGACTAGCCAGCCGGTGAGCCGTGGATGGAGGGGGTACCATATCTCAAAAGACGAGGGGCTGGAATGGGTCGGGGTGGAGAGAAAAGACTTGGCATTTAAGAGCATCTTCTCTTCTTCCAGAGAAATGAATTTTGATTTCCAGCACCTATGCTGGGTGGCTCACTACTGCCCACAACTCCAGCTTCAGGGTCCAGTGCTCTTTCCTGTTCTTTGTGGGCACACACACACATACATGGCATTCTTTCTCTTTCTCTCTTAACTCATATAGATGACATTCTCTCTCTCTCTCTCTCTCTCTCTCTCTCTCTCTCTCTCTCTCTCACACACACACACACACACACACACATACATTTTTAAAATATTAGCTTTTTAAAAGATGGGATAAAAATTATTGAGGAAGTTTTAGTTGACCTCTAACACATCCATACTTGTGTGCATACACACACACCAACAGCCACCAAATGAAAAATTTAAATAAGAAAATAGGCTTTCTTTATTAGCACATCATGCCTCTCTCCTTGTGAATATTTTATCAGCTGTTTTACTCGTGTTATATAGTATAACAGCAGACGATTACTGAGACAACAAAACAGCACAGAGCTAGGAAGACACCACTGTGGGTAGGGAACTTCAGAGAAAGGCTTCGGAACTGAGCATCAAAGAGGCATCCTGAGGTAATGAGCAATGAGTATCTACCTGCAGCAAAGTGGGCTAGTACACTGTTAGCATCCTGTCAGGACGTACTGGCCTCCTGAAACACAGTAGTTGTTCAAAAATATTTACTCAGGGAAGAAGAATTGTTCCCTCTCAGAGCTGGGCTTCCACCATGCAGACATGAGACAGTATCTGTGAAGGCAGTTGCTCTGTCAACTCCAGCACGTGGCTGTTCTGATTGACTGCGCCAGTAAGAAGAAATGCTTCCTACTGAGCTTTTAGACCAAGATGTTGCCCCAGTATTTCCCATTTAAATACCCTGGATACCATTAAACTCTAACACAGTGGACTGCTTGGTGTTCTGCTCTCAGCTGAGATAATTTCTTAGCTGAACTTCTCATTCGTAGAAGCCTGAGAGAGTAGAGATACCACTGTGGGTGTAAGTGTCAAGAAATACAGGAAAAAAAGAATCTTGAGATTCTCTTGTCTGAGATTCATTCGGCACATGCATGACAACACTATGCTATTTGGGCAGAATTTTTAGAAAAATCCATGGATTTAATTGGCTTTTATTAGAATTGGTTGATTGATTAAGTGCAGTTTATGAAAGGGGAACACAGAGAATGCTGAGTGAAAACTGAACAACGGGCTGACTTAAGAATAAGTACCTTGCACTTCATACAGCTGGATCAAAGGGAGCCCTACCTGAAGCAAACTGTACTGTGGACACTTTCTAATCATTCAGCATGTTTCCATGCCACCTGATATTTATGTCTCTAGAACTTCTGAGCCTCACAAGGATAGCATGGCTTTTAAGTTGACGTCTCGGCATGGACACCTGTATATCCACTGTGGTACCTCTGACAGCTCTATCTCTGCTCTGCCAAGCTTCTGCAAATGAGAATTTTAGCCTAGGGGTTATCTCATCTCAGAGCAGATCACCAAGCATGTTAGGTTTTCACAGTTCACTGCTCTCTTGGATATTTAAAGGAAAACAACTAGACAATGTCTCTAGGAAGGTGAGATAGCATCCCTCCTTATTGAAGGAGCCACCCTTCAAGGCAGAATTGCTAGACCAGAACAGCCACTTGTTGGAAGCTGACAGCAATTTTCTCTTACAGTTGTCACATCTTCCTTGTGGTCATAGCCTGCTTACTCATAGTTTGTAGACCAAATTAATTACTATCACCCCCGCTTCTTTCCATCCCTCCCTTTTTTCCTCCTTCCCTCCTGCTCCTTCTCCTTTCCATGCTGGGAAGCAAGTTAAAAACCTTACACATGAAAACCTTACAAACACTACTAAACAGGCACTCTTAACACTGATCTGTGTCTTGGCCCCAGCAAGTCACTTTGGAAGTAAATGAACAGGGAGAAGCTGAGCACATGATGCAGTGGAGATTTCTCAGAGTAGAAGAAAACACTGGTTCCTCCATCACCAGACATTCTGCACTACTGCAGCCATTTCCATGATCTTTTCTTTTCATTGGTCCTCCTTGTGTGACCTGTATGAAGTTACACCTTACTTTCTAGAGTGGTGTCACTATCCCAATGAATTTCTTCAAATGATCATCTTACATTTAAATGTGCAGAGAAAACATGCTGCTGCTTATAGTCTGAGCAGATTTATCCACACCCATCCTCAGCATCTGGATCCCCCCCCCCACACACACTCACTAGTTACATTTTAGGTAGATAATTTTTCTTTTTTTCTTTCTTTTTTTCAAATAAAATCCTAAGAACGACGTTAGCTCCATGAAGACAAATAGTATAAACACTTGGGATATACAGCATATAACTTGATTTCAAAATTTTGCTAATAGTGACTCTACCAAGAGTCTATATGCAATGAATTTTAAGGAAGTACCACATGGTTCCATTTGAACCTCAGTCTGAACATATAATCACTGATTATGTTAAGAATAAACATGTTCTCTAACCACTGTGGAAATCTGCAAACTTCAGAGAAACCCTCACAAACTCTTCTTTAAGTGCAAAGTGTTGTCCTAGAAACAAATGTCCAGTGCATGAGTGCCTTGTTGCTGTGTGAAGTTATGTGTTAGACGAGGTCTCTTTGTTTCCGATGTCTTTTGATCTAAAAACAGAACTGGAGGAAATATATATTTAATCCTATTGTCGGGAAAGATGTGCAGATTCAGATGAGAGGTTCAGTAGCTTGTTCAAGGTAAAATGCCAGGAAGCTGGAAATGCAGCCTCTGAAGGCTCTGCCCTTTCCCTGTAAGGCTGTGACAAGGTCTTTAACTAAACCAGCCTTAAGGATAATCGCTTACCATATTCCCTTCCTTCTTTCCTTCCCTTTTTCTTTTTTTTTCAGAGTTAGAATCTCACACTTTAAATACATAAGCCTTATTATGTAGTCTAACCTGACCTTGAACTCACTGAAACCCTCTTGCCTTGTACTCTCAAATACAGGATTGCAAGTCGGCTGTGAGGGCCTGTTAGGTGTGGAGGCACACGCCTGGCTATGGCCCACTATTCTTTTTTATCTTATGTAAGACAAAAATCTATGACAGACAAAACATTTGTTTCTGTGATGGAACTATTCCACTGGGAATATTAAAAACAAAGTTATTCATAGTGCTGGAGGAACAAGAGGAGCAGCCCACTATTCCTTTGTCTGCCTTGTCTTTTATTATTAGCTGAAGTTTTGTATATTCCTGAAGCTCACCATAAGTGTAAATGTAGAATGTTTTTTAGGCAACAATAAGCTCACTGGTAAAGACCTATATTAGTGAAGGGTTTTTTTTTTTTTTTTTTTTTTTGCCTAGTGATTTTAGCAATAAATTTATCAAGTCTGAAAATTCGTATTTTTTCTTCTTTAAACCTTAAGAAATAATATGTAAATGATCATTTTTATTGTTCTTAACTTAAAATATATGCCACCTTCCTGGCTTATCTGGACACTTTAAGATCACTCATATAATTGCTGTAACTGCTTATGTGAACACGCTCCTGGTAGCATGCAGCCTTAGCCAGGTCCCGCCTCTGCAGAGCCCTCAGTTCTGAAAATTGTTTATCAAGTTATTACATCTGCCTATTAAAGCTTTGTTATACCATAAACTCATATAAATTTTTATAGTCACTTTAATAAGTAAAACCAACTTTATGACCTCTGAATGTGGGAAACATGAACCCAGCTGCTTTAATTCATGCAATCATTTTTGATGTTTACACTTAGCGAGGAAGAAGCTTTGAAGGATCTGAGGGTGTCCTACTTTCCTTAAATTCACTGTAGTAGATGCTGACACATGGCGGGGGTGTGTTGTCTCTTCTACCTTCCACTAGTTGATGCATCGGTTGCATGAAGGTCTTCTCACGCCTTACAAAAGAATCTACAGCTTGAAACTGTGCACAGGGTGCTCTGGCTTTTATTTCAACAACAGCATATGCAGAAGGAACCTTTCCTCCCTCCTCTCTGACATTCCTAAAATATGCTGGCATTTAGTTTGCTCTTTGCCCTTGATCTTTGTTATATTTGTGCTCAGGGAGACCGGCACAGCAGTTCTTTGCAGCTTTGACCTGGGAAAAAAGCCGGTGGGGAAGGGAAGACCTTGTTTGTCTTGAGAAAGTGAAACAAATACCGAGTAATCCCAGCACCTGGGGCTTGGTGTAGTCTAGACGTCTCACAGGTATCTTCAAGAGAAGGTAGACAGGGCTACAAGGTGGCTGCTTTCAGGATTCTACTTAGCTTCTTCTCACTCAACACACTTTGCAGGGGTGGTCCTAGAACTCACTTCCTGCAATCCCATCTATATACTGATTCTTTCCTTGCCAGACTTTAGTCATCCACTGCTTTCAGGACAGCTGGACTTCCATAGTTTACAAATATTGTATAAGTTTTTCCATAACATATCAACTCAATATAAAAATAATATTTTCTCCAAGCCAAGTAGAATTCTTCTTTATGTGTCCCAAATCTTAATGAATCTAGACAGAATGACTAGGTCTTTCCTGATTAGAAACAATTTGTTATCTTGTCAGTCATCCAGAGAGAGTACCCAATGGCTACAGTAGATACAAAACAAAGACAAAAGTTCAATCACAGAAACACAAAATCCCATGAGAAACTCCTTTCAAAGAAGTACAGATATTATCTATGAAAAAAAGAGTATTTGAAAGATCTTTAAGAGTCAGCATTAAAATTGTATGCCCTGCTAGCCAATGATTTATTTTGCATTTGAATTCAGGAATAAAGACAAAGGAATGCCATTTTCAACATATTTAATTAATTGAACTCATGGCTTCAGGAAAATATTGACTCGGCATTCACTGGGTTTAAAATTTAATAGAATACTTATTAATAATAGATGCTCTACTCATTATTTACCACTCACTGGGCAGACACAGGTTTAGTCTCCAGAGAGTAATATAAACAGTGATTTAAGACAATCAATTAGACATTGCAAGAACCTTTCCCTAGAGGAGTCTGGATACCTTGATGCCCTATTTGCTTTCTGTGCGTAGACAAAGGGGTAGATTGTAAAGTTGTTCCTTTTGTAAAAGGCAATTATGACAGGTGACTTCCTTACTCAGAGGTCACTTGCTGCACTATTTCAAGGTTCCGTTTTGGGTTTACTTTTTAAAACAAATAAATTACTTGACAATAAGATACAAATTCTAATAAATATTTCCTACTATGGGTATTCCCAGGAACTGACAAAAATTCCTGTGGTAGTCTGAAAGAAAATGGTCCCCAAAGGGAGTGGTGTTGGAGGAAGTGTGTCACTGTGGGGATGGGCTTTGGAGTCTCTCTTTCTCAAGTTTCCCTCAGTGTGACAGTTGACTTCTCGCTGCCTGCAAGATGTAGCAATCTCAGCTCTAGTCCCATGTCTGCCTGCACGCTGCCATGCTTCCCTTCATGATCAAAATAGAATGAACCCCTGAAGCTGTGAGCAAACCACCCTCGATTAACTGTTTTCTTTGTAAGAGTTGCCTTGGTCACCGTGTCTCTTCACTGAAGTAGTAAACTAAGGCACTCCCCATACCATCTAATTACCATTGATGTGGACGTGACAAAAGAAAAACAAAATGTCAACACAGGTCTGCAGGGTGGGAAGGAGATCCAGGCCACTGAATTTGCTCAGCATTTCCCTTCATATCATATCCAGATTTGAACCAGTATGAATAATCTTTTCTTGTATTCTCTCTCTCTCTCTCTCTCTCTCTCTCTCTCTCTCTCTCTCTCTCTCTCTCTCTCTGTGTTGGTCTGTCTCTTTATGTCTGTCTGTCTCCACCATTCTTTCATTCTATCTTCTCTGCATACAAAATTATCAGAATTAAAGAAAACTGAACAGCTTCCTAATTTATTTCTCCTTTCAATGTACTTTTGATTAAGTGAAGAAATAACTTTTATACAGCAATACTGCAATTCTAAGAATTTCATAAGGCCAGAATAAATATTCTTACTTATTCTCAGGTATATTACTGCATTGTCAGGGGTTTGATATTTTATGAGCTTATATTTCTTAAACTATAACATGGAAACACTATTTACTGAAAAAGGATTCTTTTAAGACTAGAGGAAGCAATGTATTCGAAAACTCTAGAGCAATGCTTGGTACATAGAACTCAAGATAAATCATGGAGTTTTAAGTTTCTCTCTGCTTAGAGGTAAAATAAGATGGTATCAGGACTGCCCCTGTGTGTTTTGTGACCGAGTAATGAACCATGAGCTAACCCTTCCATGATGAGTAGAGCAATGGAGAGTGTGAGTGAAATCATTTTAAGCATTTCGCCAGAATAATTTTACATCTGGTCACTTCAGTAAAAAAAAAAAAAGGCTCTATTTATATAGTATTTATATAGGTTTTTACATTTTAATCACCTCAATTTATTGTAATTCAGTATTATAAAAGTATTGGTCTATAGCAGATTGCAAATAACTGAAGTAAATAAGTAATAAATAAAAGCTTGCCGTGTTCCAAGAATAGTGTATTAGCTATGCTCTATTACTATGAAAACTCCATGACTAAGGAGACTTTGCTTGATCTGAGAGTTCCAGGGGGTTAGAGTCCACCATGGCAGGGGGAAGGCAAAGAAGCAGAAAGCTAGGTGCTCACATCTTGAGCCCCAAGCACAAAACAAAAGGGGGCAAACTAGAAACAGCATGAGTCTTGAAACTCTCAAAGTCTACCTGCAGCAGCACACGGCCTCCATTAAGACCTTTCCTCCTAAGCCTCATCACACAGCATCACTAACTGGCCACCAGGTATTCAGATGCCTTAGACTATGGGAGCATTTTATTGGGGCACCATAGACAGCTAGTAGTAGTGGACCAGAGGGTTACTAAGATATTCTCTCTAACTTCAACTATTTTTAATTGTGGAGAAACTAAACAGTTTTCTTTTTAGAGCAATATGAAATATACTCAAGCAGATACAGTGATTTTTAGTAATATTTCTTTCCTAGATTGAAATTGTGAGTATGTTCCCCTTGATGTTTATTCATATGCACCTGGGTTGAAAAGGATGTTACAGCGGCCCGAGGAAAACTGTGTTTCACTGTTGACAATCAAATCAAATTTCCATTTTGTTCTTGAAAATCTATTATATTTGGATTAAAAATCTATGTTAACATGTTATCTGGATGGTCTCAGTTTACTTATATATTCATTCAGTGAAAACCATCTTTGTTATTTCTGTGTCTTGGCAATTTTTTGTAAAAGTGCTGGTAAGTACTTGCAGCTCTTTGTGGAAGTGGTTTTCAACCCTTTGGAGTTCTAGATTGCTGTGGGTAAGCATATGCAGTTGTAGGAAAACTCTGTCTTCCAAAGGGCCTGCATCACTTTGTATTCCTGGCAGCATCTGAAGAGCTCTCATTGCTCTGCAGTCTTGCCAACATTTGGTGTTAACTGTCTTCTCAACCTTGGACATTTTAGTAGGTCTGCAGTTGTCTCTCTGTATCATGGTAATGTGTATTTCTCTGGTGACATGTGATAATGAGGGCCTTTTTGCATGCTTATTTGTCATCTGTAAATCTTTCTGGTGGGGAGGAGTTGTTATAGTATACATGTGAAATGTCTTCCGTGGGTTGTTGGTACTATTTCAAGAAATTGTGGGACCTTTGAGACATGGAGTCTAGAACACAAGGGTTGGGTCTTGGGGGTTACACCTGTGGTTCTGTCCTGTGTCCTTGGAATCCTGATCCTTACCACATGGATAATTTTACAGAGGTGCTAATTCTAGTTCCAGAGTGTCTTAATCCTGGTAGGGGAGAGTTTTCTGGAGAGGCTAGCACAGGCCTCACTCTCTCTGGATGGCATGAGTCCCACCTTTTTCATGAAATGCTGATTAATAACAGTTCATACATTGAGTTGCTATTTCAGTTTATCAAATTACCACACATTTAGCAACTCAAGGCAGCACGTGTTGTTAATAGTCTCAGTTTGAGAGGCTGCAGAGCCCAAGCACACTACAGAGTGCTCTGCCTACACGCAGATTCAGTGTTGGGGTTGCAGTCCCACTGAGGTTTGTATCTTCTGTTACGATCAGTATTAGAATTCAACACTGTGACAGTGGTAGATTCCTGTGAAACGTCCCTTATAGACAGTGTTTGGGAATGGGCACCCTGCTGCTGGTGGTGTTTGGAAAGGTTGTAGAACCTTTGGTACGTAAAGCCTCACTGGAGGAAATGGGTTATCAGAGGTGGTCCCTGAGTCTTTATGGTCCAACCCTACTTCCTTTCAGTCTTCTGCTTCATGCCATGTTCTTTTCCACCATGATAGGCTGTGTCTATTCAAACTGTGACCCAAAATAAGCCCTTTCCCCTTTAACTGCTTTTTAATCACATATTATTTGTCTTGTACCTATTGATAGCTAGTAGGCCCCTTTCCCTCAATTTTCTTTTAATGAAAATAGGTTTTTTTCATGCAATATTAAGATTATGGTTTCTAACCCCCAGTTCCTACAGATATTGCCTCTCTCCTCATCCATCCAGATCTACACCCATTCTGTCTCTCATTAGAAAGCAAACAAGCATCTAAAGACTAATAATAAGATAAAATAAAAACAAGCTGGAAGCCGGGCAATGGTGGCGCACGCCTTTAATCCCAGCACTCGGGAGGCAGAGGCAGGTGGATCTCTGTGAGTTCGAGACCAGCCTGGTCTACAGAGCTAGTTCCAGGACAGGCTCCAAAGCCACAGAGAAACCCTGTCTCGAAAAAGAAAAAAAAAAAAAAAAAAAAAAACCAAGCTGGAATAAGACAAAAAAAGACAAAAAGAGCCAAAAAGCACAAGAAACAGAGACACATATTCACATACATGAGAATCCCATTAAAAACAGAAAACTGGAAGCTATAACATGTATACAAAGGGCCTGTAAAATTAAAAAAAAAATACTTTGTCAAAACTATGAGATAAAGTATCTTCAAAGATGCTATTAAGTTTGTTTTCTGTTGGCCGTCGAACTACTGGTCCTGGGAGCTGCCCTGAAGAGTAGTTAGTACCCTCTGTGAGACTCCATTGCAGGAAAGTATCTTTTCATTGTGTGTGCTCATTAGTTGGAGACAGCTACAGAATTAAGGATGGGACTTGTGTCTACTTCTCTCAGCCCTGGAATCCCATCTGCTGCAGAACCATGCAGCTCTGTGCACACTACCACAGTCTGTGAGTTCATATGTCTAATGGTCCTGTTGTGCTTAGAAGGCCCTGTTTCCTTGCTGCCTTCCATCTCCTTTGGATCTTAAAAATAGATCCACTTCCTCTTCTGCAAAGTTCCCCAGACCTTGAAGTGAGGGATTTCCTGGAGGTATACTAATTAGGACTGAGTGTTCCAAGATCTCTCACTCTTTGCACATTGTCTGGCAATGAGTCTTTGTATTTGTTCTCATCTGCTGCAGGAGGAAGCTGTTCCCTAACCCCAACCCTAACCCAGATGAATGAGCAAGGCATTGATCTGTTTGGTTTTCCCCAGGTATCTGGCCTATCTAGTCTTAGGTTATTGGTCACATGAGCAAAATTGGGTAGGGGTTTGGTCTCCTTAAGAATTGGCCTTAAGTCCAATCAGATATTAGTTGGTTAGTCCCAGGCTTTGCCCCCCACTGCACTGTCACTTTGAACAGGTGAGATACTATTCTAGCTCAAAGAGTTTGTATCTGCAGTGGTGTTGACCTTTCTCCTTTGGTGTGTAGAGTGCCTTCTAGTAACACAAGCACTAGTACACAGGTAAGAAGGGGCTAGGGAGGCAGCAGCTCAACCTCTCTATATTAAGTGAGTTGCGTAGGTGTCTCCAGCAACGGGAGAATAGGTCCCAGGTTGTATCCGATTTTCTTTTGGGAGATGATTCCCCTTGATGAATTTAACTAGCCAGCTATCTAGTGTCCTTTGTTTGACTGCATTTATTAAAAGCTTTGTCTCATTTTGTAACCTAATCATGAGCATAGCTCCCTTCATCCTTACCAGTCCTGCCCAAACACATGGACAGGGATTATATGAAGACATGGCTACCAGAGTTTATGAGAAAGACTTGCTTCCTCTGCTTTTCAGTGTCTCGAGCTCATATAAGACTAAAAACTGTTGTCCTCCCCCGCCCCACCCCTGC
>NC_022012.1:1764854-1776669 GCF_000317375.1 Microtus ochrogaster
CACCAAGCCTTGACCTTTCACCTAGGCACTCAGTATTTGCTGAATGGCTGAATGACTGTGGCCTTTTATGCCCCATGTGTCAATTTTAGCCTCTCATGAAGAGTTCACATTGGCATATGGTTGATATTAGTATGAATTAGTGCCTATTTATAGAAAGAGAAAGAGAGGTCTGTGGAATCCCCACTAGAACAGGCTGCAGCAGAGCTGGAAATTGTATCTCTGTGGAAGGAGCAATAAAAACCATTTGTTAGAAGTTTGGCTGTACTTTTGATGATTACACACATTCTTTGGAGCTGAAAAATGTAAGCGTGTGCTATCAGTTAATGGGCTCATGAAGAACTTTGCAAATAAATAGTACCAAAGGCTAAAAACTTGGATTATCTCATCTTGTTTACAACTGGCTTGGCTTGGAGACTGGAACTTACAAGGTTTATGGAGGCACAAGCCCAAAATACTTCCCATTGCTGCCAATGGTTTAGTCTGAAATGGGGCAGGATTCATATGTATGACTCAAGGGTCTTGTAGTACTGCCTAATCTGTTAAGTATTTTCATAATGTTTCTGAAATAACTGATCATGAACATCTCACATATTTTATCTCATTATAATTTCTTTTTAAGTAATAATAATAATAAAATAAAGCAAAAGCAAACAAATGAGATTTTAAAAACAAAATGCATAACAAAAATTTCTGACAACTGGATAAACCCTTTACGCTTGTTTGTAGCTGTGTCTCAAGTTCAAACTATTTTTTTCTAGTTCATAGTACTAACTCCAGTGTAACCAACTTAGACGCTTAATTTTCTCTGTAGGATTATGACATCTTTGCCAGCAAAACCCAAGACTTTCTAAGAATTTTGACACAGGGTAGTCTTTGTAGTTAATCTGCCTTCACTGTTTATCTCCTGTCTCTTCTAAGATAGCACTTTCTTACTGTCATTGTGTAAATTATGGGATTTTATTATGAATTCTGTGAGTTATCACCATCATACAGAAATTCTCTGAGACAACATAAAGAAAAAATGCCATGCAAACGCACAACAACATTGGGAAATATGGATGCATTCACAACCAGACAGTAAGAATGGTTGAAAACAAGAACATTCTATTATTCTTCCTTTCACAGCTTTATGAGAGCTAGACTGAGAACTGGCCAAACTGTTCCCTTTACACATGGAAACTTGGTTTATTTTATTTCTTCCCACTTTGTTCCCGGTTATGTCCCTTGGGTCCAGGCAGTTGAAAAGGGCCATGAATTACAGTTCATGTCATTTCAGATAGCTGCTAACAAACATGACATCAAGGGGAGTCAGCCACAATAAGCACTTAAGTTTATATACTCTGTTTTAGCTCGTCCCTCTGTAGCTCTAACAATGGATGGAGAAGTATAGTCTTCCAATCAGAAACTTAGGTTCATATTGTAAACTAGAAGAGGCAAATCATCATTAAGAGAAACTTGAGAACTTCAAAAATCCAGATGTCACCTCCCACCCCAGATAGTACATAAAATTAAAATTTTTGCTTTGATCATTTATTATATATTTTAAACACTATGTACAGTTGGGGATAAGATTTAGACATTTGGTTAGGATTGATACCCCTACACTGGTAAGATGGGGGCTTATGGCCAAGACTGAATGCCTAAGTTTGAGCCCCAGAAATCACAGGACTTCCCTGAGACACATGTACTGGTTCTCTCTCTCTTCCTTCCACCTCTTTCTTACATATACACACATACACATGCACACATATGGAGATGGCATGCACACCTTTAAAAGGGTAAAGACTCACAACCCTTTCCATTGCCAAGCCTTCATGTGTTGATTTCTAATTCTGCTTCAATATGTGAGCTCACTGACCTTCTTTTCTGAGCTCAGATATTCCAGCTGATTTCTGATTTGGAATGTTTTCATAATTAAATCACTATTTCTGCACGTTTAAAATGAAGAATGGCATTACTTCCCTCTAGAATGTGGAGATCTATAGAGATGGCTAAGTTCTGAAGACAGGTGAAGGTCATATGACTGACTTTCAGATGTGGTCATTATTTATCTATCTATCTATCTATCTATCTATCTATCTATCTATCTATCTATCTATCTATCTATCTATTTATTTTGATGACATTTTAACATAACTCAGGCAGTTTTAGCTTCCATGAAGTATTCATGTCCTGGATGTTAATTGTTTTCTAAGCACCTTGAAGTTGGAGACAGGATTATTTAAAAATCCATGATTTTCACAGTAAACCTGACTTGGTGATGCTGTTAATTCCTGTCTAAGGTAAGCTGTAAGGATACAGGAATGGCATACTGTTTCTAATTAACATGGAAATCATTTGTGTACTGCTGCTTTACAAGAGCAGAGATCCCTGCATATGTGACAGGTATTTTCTTGAAAATGAAGCTAACAGTTCTCCATTCTCTCTGATTGCTGCATTGAAATATTAACACACCAATCAATGGCTCAGTGCATGTGGAGGCTTGCTGAGGGGTAAGCGAGTGCCATAAAACCACATAAACTTTTCCTCTTAGCACTACACATAGAATCAACAACTCTGTTGGTGTGTGGCTTCTGTAAGGTCTGGAACAAGTTCACGACCTCATTGACTACAGGAGTGATGGTTTTCAGGCTCCTGTAAGGCCTGGCCTGTTGAAAAAAAAAACATCATCCAAAAAAAAACTGTGTTGTGATAAAAGAAAATAAATACTGATCTCATATAAATCAATGTATTTTTTGCTAAGTGGAGTTTTCCTCTTTCAACTGCCAGCTCCCAAATAACTGACACAGAGGCTTAATATTACTTATATATGCTTGGCCAATAGCTCAGACTTATTACTAACTAGCCCTTACATTTTAAGCTAATTCATATTTCTTATTTATGCTCTGCCACATGGTAGTACCTTTATTAGCACAGCATGCTCATCTCCTGCTCCCTGCACATCTGGCTGGCAACCCCTGACTTTGCCCTTCTCCTTCCTAGCATTCTTAGTTTGGATTTCCCTCCTAACCTTTTTCTGTTCAGCTATTCACCAGTCAGCTTGTTTATTAAACCAATCAAAGTGACAAATCGTCACAGTGTACAAAGGGATTATTTTATAGCATTGTTTAGTCAAGTCTTACCCATGTGTTTCATCTCTGTTCACCAGTCTGTTGCTATTACTGTTCCTTAGCAACCTAGAGCTCTATAACCTTTGCAGAAGGGATCTGAGGCCATTGGATAAAATTGTGCCATTGTTACCTTCTCTCACAATTACCAGTTCCATACACAGTTTTGTGCTTGTTGATACTTTACATTAGTGTTAGATTATTGAATTTTGGTCATTCATGAATGAGGTAACTTCTTTCCCTGGGAGGCAAGCTGTGGAATAAGGGGCACAACTTCCCCAGTCTGGTTCCCCAGGGCCTGTCTATCTCTGCAGAGGCCAGCCAGGGAAGAGGAGGTACAGTTTCCCCACCTGACTTATAAGGGACGGTCCCATCTTATAGAGGCCTGGCCTATCAAAAAACCTCAAGCAAATATGGTCTTGCCATAGGGACTGCCTATTTATAAGTGCATGTAGAGTTGAGTACATGCATGAATACAGGTTGGCCCCAAAGAGCCGACTCTTCTGTGTATTCTTTCCAACATCAAGGCTTATGTTTCATAATCTGGATGTTTGCTTGAGAAAGAAATGAAGGTTGGGACTATGGGTAATGATAATTTGTTCATTACTTCTTCTTCCCATCCTAAAATGAGACACAGAAGCTGGACAGACAACTCAAGCTCCTTTAGAAGACCCAAATCCAATTCTCAGCACCTACCCTGCTTGCCTTACAGCCTCTCACAGCTGCAAGGGATTTGGCACTTTTTTAGGTACATGTGTGCACGCATAAACATACACAGGTTGGGGGGAGAAAAAGAGAGAAATAAAAACAATAAAATAACATGAAAAATTGTAATATATACACTATACCAATTTCTTAGTTTTGCATTGACCTTTGACAATATAAATTACACAAGTAATAAAAAATGTATTTGCCATTTTCCACCTGTTTCTGCCATTTTGACCCATTTTCCATGATAGTTACAGGCAAGAGGGCTATTGTATTTTTTTCCAACCCTGAAATAATGTTTTCTTTCAGAAGAAATAAAATGGATATTAGAAATTTAGATTTTTGAGCAATAAATTGCTTAGAGACAAGTCAAATTTGTAACTCATTTAATGAACTTCAATTGGTATATTTAGATTGAAATGATTATCTTTTCAAGCAACATAGTGCAGAAGACTTCACTATAATAACAGCAGAAGATTTAGAACTAAATACCAAGTGCCTAAGTCATCCCCCGGAGGGTGTGCTTAGCCACATCTGAAAATTCTATCAGTTCTTTCAAGCTGTTGGGGGAGTATGGAATGAGTTACAGTTCCCACGTAGGCTCTGTGGAGGGAATTGCACCAGAACTAATAGAACCAATTCACATTTTATCTCCTTGTATATTATAGCATGCATTTCTTCTCTACTGTGAAATAGAAAGAGATAAAGATTATACTGGAGTGTAGGAGGCATCCAGTAGAGATTGGAGCTGTCAGGCTTTTCCAAACACTAATGGTAATGAAGATTGTATGTGCAAGTGTTCATTACAGTGATGACTGTCTTTCCTGGGACGTGCTTTATAGAGCAATTTCATTTCTTACATATCAAATATGCTTTGACTGAAGAAATTACATTGTCACTTTCTTGTTTTCCTCTTCCTTCTCATTTTTATTTTTGTTCCCAAAGTATTCAGAGAGCATTTGGATAAAATCAGATGTAATAATGGAAATTTTAAGCATAAATGTTAGAACCTTAATGTGATAGAAAACAGAAACTCATAAATTACCCATAGAGCCCAGGGGACAGATGGAACAAAAGCCCATTTTAGTAGTATGAGTGTTTTTCAGTCATCAACACCCATTTTTATTAGTTTACACATAAATTTGGGGGTGTACATTGGGTGCACTATGCCTATGGCTGAATATAATATATTTAACAAATAAGGATTATTGCTAACATTTTATTATAAAACAGAAGGTCAAGGAGGGAACAAATTTAAAAACTTAACCAGTTTTGAAGAAGACACCAAGAATTCTTTTAAGGTCAAAGAAAGTGTCTGAAGGCATGTCATTCTAACCGGAATTGGAAACATCAGGAGAAGCTAGTGAGGCCAAATGAGTCAGGTCTCAGCCCAGAATTGAGTGAGGCTAGCACGGGAGTGAGGCTAGCCCAGAAGTGAGTGAGGCTAGCCCAGAAGTGAGTGAGGCTAGTATGGAAGTGAGAGAGGCTAGCCCAGAAGTGAGTGAGGCTAGCCTGGAAGTGAGTAAGGTTAGCACAGAAATGAGTGAGGCTAGCACGGGAGTGAGCTAGCCCAGAAGTGAGTGAGGCTAGTATGGAAGTGAGAGAGGCTAGCCCGGAAGTGAGTGAGGGTAGCCTGGAAGTGAGTAAGGTTAGCACAGAAATGAGTGAGGCTAGCCCAGAAGTGAGTGAGGCTAGCCCAGAAGTGAGTGAGGCTAGTATGGAAGTGAGAGAGGCTAGCACAGAAGTGAGTGAGGCTAGCCCAGAAGTGAGAGATCCTGGGGAGAAGCAGAATTCCAAACAGAAAAATCTGAAGTAACAAGAGTGATTTAACAGTGACACAGTCTGATGCACCTGGGCAACTAGGAGACCAGGTTGGTTGGCACAATTGTTGAAAGAAAAATGGAAAACATAACTCTCTCTCTCTCTTTGAGTGTGTGTGTGTGTGTGTGTGTGTGTGTGTGTGTGTGTCTGTCTGTCTGTCTGTGTGTCTGTGTGTGTCTGTGTGGGTGGGTAGGTGGCGTGGACACAGTGTGAATTGGCAAAGGAGTAGAAGAGGTAAGTTATAACAAAGTCTCTAAGGTTAATCCTTTTGTTCAACGTTAGTTAATCTGAATGAGAAAGCTCCCCTCCCCCCCATAGATTCATGCATTTGAGCTCTTGGTCTCCAGTGGCTGCTACTGTTTGGGGATGTGGTGGTTCTATTAGGAATGGGAATGTATTGCTGGGGTAAGTTTTGAGGGTTATAATCTTAGTCTACTTCCTGCTCATTCTCTCAGATTCTTGTGCGTGCATAAAATGTGCTCAGCAGTTTCCTGCTCCTGCTGCATGTTTCCATTCCTTCCCCACCCTGGAACCACAGGCTAAAGAAGATAAACTTTGATTCTTAAGTTGCTTTTGACAGTAATATTTCTATCACAACATCAGAAAAGTGACTCATGCACTCAGCTTGGTTGGCAATTCTGTTTGCTGAAGAGAATAAGGTAAGTTTTTCAGGAGAAGATCAAGAGTTTAATTTTGTAAAACCTAAGTTTGAAGTGCATACCTCACAAGTAGGTGTTTGGGTATATACTTTTGTTACTTTCATGGGACATCTGGAATTTGTATGTGTGAATATCATACTTTTTTAATAAAAATAGCCTAGGGTGATTATTTAGACATGAAGAACCAGCCAGAAATTATCCTCAAAGAATCCTTAGAAATTAAAGAACTGCAAAATGATGCTACATGAAAAGGGTGGGAAGCCAGGGAAACCTGAAGGCCAATCCTCACTCTGTGCTAATGTATGCCAAGAAAGATGTCCTAACCAGCTAGCAGGGTGGATGATGTGCCGTGTGCTGGTGAGAAATCTGGGAATCAAGCAACCAGAGCATATTCAATGCGATTTACCACAGTGTTTATGATAAGCAGCGTTACCGTGTCCTGAGGAATGAAAGCCGAGTGTCAGACTACACACAGAATGGCTGTTCCCAAGTTGAGTAGACAACAGAAGCTGGAGAGAGTGACATTAAGAGTTGTTTTTAAGATGGTTGATTCGAGACAAAAGGTAGGAGAAAGAAGCAGTCACCGCAGTCATTGTCTGGAAGAGAGGGCATGAGGACATTAGAGTCTTTGACATATTTGAAATAAAATGGATCAAGAACACTAGGAAGATTCCGGTCGCTATATCTTGCTATTGATAACTATTGATAATTTTCACAGGCCAATCTAAGAAGACGAGTGAGGATAATGATGAAAGAGATTTGAGTTCTTCCCAGTTTTCTGTACATAACTGGGTAGCTCCAGAAGATCACATTCCACAGCAACACCCAGTTTAGAAATGCATGCCTAGGGGCTGTACAGTTGGCTCTGTGGTCAAGACAGTTGTTGATCTTGCAGAGGACCCACATAGTGGCTCACATGTATACTAAACTCCATGCCAGGGTATCCAGTGCCCTCTTCTAACATCCTCAAACTCCAGGTACACATGTGCTGCATCTATATACATATAAGAAAAACATACAGAGACATAAAATAATAAATAAAATTAAAGAAATACCTAATAAAGGAAACTGTGCCCCTCTTCCCCACAGGGACTCAGATTTCTGAGGGTGTGACTGCATCTGAGTATACATTCATGCCAACTCCTCCAAGACTGACCTTAAATCTCCCCTTGCTCTTCCCCATCAATTCCCTCTAAAATTTTATCAACAGAATGTATCTTTTTTTTTTTCCTTCTGAGTATCCAGTATTCCCAGTGAAGTCAAATCCTTTCAGAAGGGCTGTTTTTAAATTTTATAAGCATGTGAAGCTCACTGGCTGAAAGCAAGATGAATGTCTGCCCCAGGATCCGGGGGAGCACAGTGCAGAAAAATGCCCATACTTGAAAGCATGTGGGAAAAAACCCTCAACAAACTCTATCTATTTTAGAATTTTGTAATCTATTGAGTTTGGTATTTACTGAGCTTTTGTTTAATGTCACAGGAAAGTGCTAGACATGCTCCCAGCCAACCTGTAGAGATCTATTCTCCATTTCGGTCACTCATAAAAGTATCAGAGAGTAAGAGGATAGAGCAAAAACAATGATGCTCATTTTCCCACTTCTTGTACTAGTGTAGTTTTCTTGTAATTCTGCACTAAGACTAAGAAGGTACCAAAGCCAACATTGTAAATGTTGTGAAGAGACACCATGACTCTTAGAAAATAAAACATTTAATTTGTACTTGTCTACAGTTTTGTTTTTTCCCCTGTCCATCATCATGACAGGACAGATAGTGCCAAGCAGTCAGGCATGGAGCTAGAGAAGAAGCCAAGAGTTCTACAGCTGGATGTGCAGGCAGCAGGAAGAGACAGTGGGGCTGGCTTGGGCTTCTCAAACCTCAAAGCCCACCTCCAGTGACTCACTTCCTCCAACAAGGCCACATGTCCTAATCTGTCCCAAATAGTGCCACTCACTGATGACTTGTGGTTCAGATACGTGAGCCCCTGGGGGATAGTTCTCTCAAGCCAGTGCAGGCAGTGAAAGCAATGGCTCTAACTGGGATCTGATTTGAAGTCTAGGCACTTGGGCTCCATGGAGGCTCAGTGAGAGGACTCTCAAGTGTTCGAATTGAGGTGAAAATAGGGACATTTCCTTCCTCTTCCATAAAGAGTCTCTCTGCAGAGGGCACTGATGAATGGCGAGGTATTGTAAAAATATTTGTAAAACACTGTCCATCCTGTCTTACACAAAGCTTGCAGGATGTGAAATGTCTTCTTGGCATGACCTGGCTTTTGGAATCCTGAACATTCCACAGTAGTGACTTTCTGCACAAGTAAGAGATGAAAGTAAGGGGGGCTAATTGAGAGAAAGAAGGGTTTCAGTAGGATGGGGGGTAAGAGAGATTAATGGAAAGGGAATATAGTCATGGCACATGTGAAACTGACAAAAATAAATGTAATAAGATGACCCCTTTCACAGGCTGTTGTTTGGTAAACTAATTATAGGCAAGGTTAACATGGAGAAGCTACAGGACCAAGTGCGAGCCCACACATAGCCACTAAAGCAAGGCTAACACGGAGAAGCTACAGGACCAAGTGAGAGCCCACACATAGCCACTAAAGAAGAATGCACAGGTCTAGACTGTGGAAAAATCTGTGATCTGAGGGTGTCATCTTGCTCTCTGAGCCTTGACTAACTTCATTTTTAGGACTGACTAAAGATGCACATCTTTTTTACATTTCAATTTCTTTTCCATCTTTAGGCAAAAATATTCATCGTTATTTTATAAGGCTGGTGTTCTTCTTACATGATGATTTCAGATATATAGAAAGCATGAGGAAAAGAATATGTAAGACTTGCTTGTATTGTACCATTGTATCAATTTATTTATATTGCTAGAGACAATTATATCATGCCAGCTTCTCTTTCGTTGTTATCCAAATTCATCTCCATCCCCACAGATGGACTTGCAGTTTCATCTAGCAACTTACCTGGTCCCCATAGTCTGTGCACCTATAAGTCCCTGGATATTATGTCATCTTCGCAATATGGTGTTGATTTCAAAGTAAGTCAAGACCAAGATTGTGAAGTTATTTGTTATATAATGGACATCATAATTATTTATTGTCTAAGCAGTAGAGGTTCTGCTCTAAGTACTAGAGATAAGTCATAAGGAGTGCAGCTTCACTGCTGTTCCTGGAAGGGCATCGTCAGTGAGGCTTTCAGCAAGCTGTGAAAACTGATTCATTAGAGGTAGCTTGTCAGTTTCTCTCCACAGCACAGCGAGAAGCTCAGTCCTTTGCTGTGCTGATGAAATGTCAGACAATTAAGCCTCCTTCCATGCTGTCAATACAGTTAGCCCAGCCACATTTTCTCAGGCATTTTCTTCAACACTGGCCCTGTGTGGTCCATGCAGAACTTCTCAGATATAAAATATGGACCTTATTGTTCCTAGCTCATAATATATAAAAAAGTATTTCACAGTTGAAGTTGCAGTGCAATATTTAATGAACAAAAATACGTTCTTAATATCATTTTAATTTTTAAATATGTTCAACTGAAAAGATATTTGTAAAACAACATCTGTCTTGGTGTTACGCACCCTGAAGCCTGAGTCTAAAGCTGTCAGGATTGTTGCCTTTCACAGTGCCTCTCTCCTTTCACAGCTAAGGAATCAGCTGCCATGATAGGTGAATTTCAGTGCTTTCCAGCTTAGAGCCCCGGGGAATGTTTGAGGACCGCAATGCTGGGCCTGCAGCCTGTATGAGGAGATTTGGAGAGAACACTTGCACAGGCATAACAGAAAGTGCATCATCGTGCATGCCCTGCTCACCGCTGTATCCATGCAGTCTGAGCATCTATGGCATCAATAATAGCATGGCGCAGGCAGGACAGAGGGGTGCAGCTCTTACCGTGGGCCTTCTATAAACAGTTGTTGTTTCCCTTCAACTTCTTCCATGGTAGACAAATATTTGAGAGGGTGTGTGTCTTGTTTGTTTTTTTATTCCAGAAATTTTGTTTTTTTTTCATTTTTTCAATCAGCTTTTTTTTTTAAACAGATGTGCTCTTCAATAGCTTATATTGAAAGAAAGCTCAGAAATGCTAAAGTGTTATTAGAAATTGCCCACAGGTTTCTAAACTTCAAGTTCGATATTGCAGGTCAGTTCCTGTGAGATCTATAGGGATTGCAACATGATTCCAGAGGAAAAGGAGCAGAACTTATGCTACTTCTTCCTGTTTCCTATTGCTGTCTTTCAAGGAAGAAACGGTGAAGGGGTTGGTGTTTCCTACACGTTTCTTATATCTTTGAACACTGGGGACACAGCTTTTCATTGCTGTCTTCACGAATTGGTGACGTTTTTTAATGAACTCTCTGGGTCTGAGATGGCTGAACTGACAGTTGCCTGTGTCTGGCGAGAAGTGGCCAATTCTGTCAATTTGTGCAATGTGGTTTTTTGCTCCCTCTTTACATGTATGTTACTAATTAGTTGGGTTACGTTTGTTCTGATAGGTTGGTGGTACTTTATGTCTTCAAGGATTTTATTTTGAATGGACTTTTGGAGGTGGAGAGATGGTGGAGTGGAAAAGAGAGCTTGTTTGCTCTTATAGAGGACAATGAGTTTGGTTCCTAACGCCCATGTCAGGCAGCTCACAACCTGCTATGACTCCAGCTCCAGGGAATCCAATGCTCACTTCTGGCAACCATGGTGACCACATGCATTAGTCCATACACACACAAACCCACATACACTCACATAAATAAAAATAAATTAAAAATATGTTTTCATCATTTTTCCCCAAACAGTAAGAAGACTGCATTTTCATATTAAAATAAAAATCTGAATAGTCACAAATATAAATACTCTCATGGTCTGGTGAAACCCAGACATGCCTCATAACTTTTCCTGAACCAATTTCTCCATCAGTGAAATGGCAAAGAGAACTTCCATAGTGGCTGTTAAGATTCCTCCAATAGTCCTTGACATCTCTAAGTGGCTGACATGATTATCACTGACATTCTTTCTGTTAGTATTTCATCTTACAATTGCATTTTCTCTTTGTATACTCTAAGAATTTCTAGCATCAAACCCACATTTAAAGAATGTGCTCCCCTGTGTTTAGAAATCTGAGGGCATTGTGTGTTACTTAATTCAGTTGCTCCTGCAGTGTGTCATTGGCAATGTAACTGCATACGCGAGGGATCAGTGTGTCCTCCTCAGAGGGGAGAAGATACATCATATTCTTCTCTTGCCTCATTCCCAGTCTGGTTTAATTAATTCTCTAACTCCCAAAGAAATTCCAATACCCACCCTTAAACAAATAGCTCTCATATTTCAAAGACACTTTATATTGAAGGTAGAGAGTTTCGAAACATGTCCTCAGGAAGCCTGAGTCTCTAAACCTTACTGGACATTCCTGGAGGAGAAGACAAGGATCTGTGGAAGGTACAAAACGCTCTGGACAGATGGCTTGGCTTTTAGGCACAGTGTGATTGTAATAATACAATTTATATATAAGTTTTTTTTTAAAAAAAGATTTATTT
>NC_022012.1:1779398-1783445 GCF_000317375.1 Microtus ochrogaster
CCCTGCATCTCTGGGATGAAGCCTCCTTGATCATAATGGATAATTTTTCTAATGTGTTCTTGGATTCGGTTTGCCAGTATTTTGTTGAGAATTTTTGCATCGATATTCATGAGTGAGATAGGCCTGTAATTTTCTTTCTTGGTTGGGTGTTTGTGTGGTTTTGGTATCAGGGTAACTGTAGCTTCATAAAAGGAATTTGGCAAGGACTCTTCTGTTTCTATATTGTGACATACATTAAGGAGTATAGGTATTAGCTCTTCTTGGAAGTTCTGGTAGAATTCTGCAATGAAACCATCTGGTCCAGGGCTTTTTTTTTCGAAGGGAGATTTTTGATAACTGTTTTTAATTCTTTGCGACTAACAGGTCTATTTAGATCGTTCACCTGGTCTTGGTTTAGCTTTGGTATATGGTGCTTATCTAAAAAATGTTCATTTCTTTCGTATTTTCCAGTTTTGTGGCATACAGCCTTTTGTAGTAAGATCTAGTGATTCTCTGAATTTCCTCTGTGTCTGTGGTTATGTCCCCTTTTCATTTCTGATCTTATTTATTTGCATGTTCTCTTTCTGTCATTTAATTAGTTTGGATAGGGGTTTGTTGATCTTGTTGATTTTCTCCAAGAACCAACTTTTTGTTTCATTGATTCTTTGGACTGTTCTATTTTGTTGATTTCCGCCCTCAGTTTGATTATTTCCAGTCTTCTACTCAACTCGTGTCAAATATATTGAAACTGTGAAGGAATAGAGATGCCAAGTGCCAAAAAAATTAATGGAGTGATGACCACTGCTTTGGACACCAAAAGCCAGCAATACTTCCTCTGTTTTTATACTTTATTCTTGGTTTCTTAGACACAGTCTTCCCCATGATGTGAATGTGCTAGCGGATATCATTTTTCATACTTGTGGCACTGTGGCTATGTATTGCTGAATCTGCTGAACATCTGATTATCTCTGACTGCTCACATGTGCCTTGGGTTTCACTTCAGTTAAACAATCTTGTGTACATTTCATCCTTGAAAAAGACAGAACAAGACAAACAGCTAATGAAAAGTGAGTGCTGTCAGTGTTTGCGTGTTCACGTGTTGTTAGTGTCTTTTAGTTGGAAGTGTACTATATTTACGAAATGCTAGATTCTATTCTATTCTAAGATATAAAAAATATAGAGAAAAAGTGGAATTGAGTATTTGCTGTAAATTTTACTACTGCTGTGTACCTTTTTTCATACACCAAAACCCTGGTAGAAAACAGATAAATCAGTTGTATATTTTCTTTCTTCATTTATCACATTTGCGTCCGTCACTGAGAAAACAGACTGTATGTGCCAAAGCCATGCTGTCTTCATTGTGACCCACTTTCCCAAAAAAACAGAACTTGTTCTGTTCCAAGGACAGCATCTTGAGCATAAACTGCTACCATTGTGACCTGGCTCTGTACCATTCTTCCCAACCCAACCCTAGACATTCATGTACCCATAGAATCCAGAGATGTTATCAGTGGAAATATATGAATCAAATCAGGATACTGACTTAAGACTCTAGATTTTCTTCCCTTTAAAGTAACAATCATTTGTTATGTAAGAACTCGGGGATTCTCTTGGGTCCTTGATAGCTCTGCCTATTGTTCTATAAGGCCACAACACATTGTATAATATTTCTAACACAAGTTTTAATTCTTCTCTCTCCTTTTTTCATCACTGTTCTGGCAAGTCCCTCAAAGGTCAAGTGACATGTGATATCTAAACACACTGAATCCACATGTGAAAATCCTAAAATTGTCTGTTAAGTTTAATATTAAATACATATGTAAACAAGAAAAGGAGCACCATTCTTTTCTCCACCTGCATTTCATTCTTTTAAATGTGTGTGTACATACACATATTTACTTTAATTAATACATTTATATGTGCAATATAAGTATATATGATATACATTTATAAAAACAGTACCTGTAGATTTGAAGAAAGGGCCATTGGTTAAAATCCTCACTGTGCAAGCATGAGGATCTGAGTTCAGATCCCCAAAAGAGATATAAAAGACAGATGCAGTGGAAACCTCTATAGCCCTACTGTGTAGAACCCCCTCTGCATCCCCAGTGTCTGTGACACCTGCCTGTAACCTGAGTGTGGAAAGGGAAGAGGATAGTAGGATCCTGGGTACCTGTTGATCAGAAAGTCTAGAGAAATTCTTTCTAAAACATAAGGTGGAAAGCAATAGTAAAAGATACCTGATATTGACCTCTAGCCTCTAGACCTTAACCATAGATGAGCATGGATGTGTACACACACACGCACACACACACTATATATATATACATACATATACATATATGTATATGTATATAACTATATATATACTATTCATACACACACTGCTATTTGCAGTGAACTTAGCATTTATTTTTAAGTAAATTAATATTTTAAGATTTTTATTTTAGTATTCTAACATGAACAACATTGACATCTATAACACAAAGATTTTTGGAATCTTTGGTACTATTCTGGAGTATAAAGGTAGTAAAACTGTCCCAAAGCAGATGCATAGGTAAGAAAACTGGTGCATTCACACTTGCACACTATTTGGCAGTTAAACAAAATGAACTTTTTTTTTTTTTAAATTTATTTATTTTACACATATAGTGTTCTGGGCACCAGATCTCATTATAGATGGGTGTGAGCCATCATGTGGTTGCTGGGAATTGAACTCAGGACCTCTGGAACAGCAGTCAGTTCTCTTAACCTCTGAGCCATCTCTCTAGCCCCAAAATGAACTTCTTGAAACCTACCGCAGATTGTCAGATCTCAAGTGATTGATGGGCTTAAGAGTAGTGATTCATCAATGTGGGTTCTAGTTACTCTTCTGTTGATATGATAAAATGATGTGACCAAAAGCAACTTATGGAAGAAAAAGTTTATTTCACTCACAGAGGACAGTCCATGATGGTGAGGAAGGCAGAACATAGAAGCTGGAACAGAAAGCTGGCTGGTCACATTTGTCACACATAAAGCCAAGAGACTAAGACAAGACCATAACCTCTCAAAGTCCACATTCAGTAACATATTTCCTCCTGCAAGACTACAGGTCCTAAAATGACTGCCCTCTCCAAACAGTGGCAACAGCATGAGACAAAGTGTCGAAATGCATGATGGGTCTATAGGAGCACTGCTTATTCAAACCATCATACATAAAACTCTCAACATGAGAAAACTGCTAAAGGGTGAACAGGGAGCTCCTTTGTGGTGATATATGAGCCTTGTAATGTATTTACCCATATTTATATGTGAGAGACAACTTGTACATCTGCCTACTCAAAACAACAAAAACAAAAACAAAAAAACTGACCACTGGAAAACAGTGAAATTTGAATAAGGGCTGTGTAAGAGTTAATAGTACCCTACCGTTATCAGAGTCCTTGTTTTAAAATGTGCTATGGCTATGTTAATAATTAAAATTGTTAGAAGGGTACACTATGTTACATAATACATATCTGGCTATATATTAGAATGGTATAGGTGCTTTATAATTAGCTGATGGTTATATAATAAAATTCAGTTATGTGTAAATTTAAGAGGCCTGTAGAAGGTTCATTGATTAAAGTGCCTGAGTTCAGATTCCTAGCACCCACACGAAAGTCAGGTGTGGGAACATAACCTTCCATCTAGGAAGGAGATGACAGTTGGGTTGTGTGGTTTGCTGACAAGCCAATCTAGTGGAAATGATGAAGTCCAGTGTTAGTGACAGATAGTGTCTAAAAATATATGGTGGACAGAGATTGAGGGAGACACTAAGTGTTGATTTTTGGTCTCCACACATGTATGAAAAAATACACCAATACATATATGTGAAGAAGCGTGCATACACTTTCATACACTACAAATGCACAAACACAAAGAAAGAAAAAAGTTGTGTGTGTGTGTAAATCAGGCTTTATAAGAAATACAAAGAGTGAGGAGAATAGAAAGGATCCCTAATTAGTAAACTTGACACGGACCTGGATTAATCCTCTCCTTATTCTTCATTACATTTTACCCTACTTTTTTTTTTTTTTTTTTTTT
>NC_022012.1:1785365-1785798 GCF_000317375.1 Microtus ochrogaster
TACTGTAGCTCTGTAATAGAGTTTGAAGTCAGGGATGGTAATGCCTCCAGATGATCCTTTATTGTATAATATTGTTTTGGCTATCCTAGGTTTTTTGTTTTTCCATATAAAGTTGATTATTGTCTTCTCCAGATCTGTGAAGAATTTTGATGGGAGTTTGATGGGGATTGCATTAAATCTATAGATTGCTTTTGGTAGAATTGCCATTTTTACTGTGTTGATCCTCCCAATCCAAGAGCAGGGGAGATCCTTCCATTTTTTGGTGTCTGCTTCAATTTCTTTCTTCAAAGACTTAAAGTTCTTGTCAAATAGATCTTTCACTTCCTTGGTCAGTGTTACCGCTAGATATTTTATGTTATTTGTGGCTATCGTGAAAGGTGATGCTTCTCTGATTTCCTTATCCTTAGTGTATAGGAAGGCAACTGATTTTTTT
>NC_022012.1:1793802-1812160 GCF_000317375.1 Microtus ochrogaster
CTGTAGACCAGGCTGGTCTCGAACTCACAGAGATCCGCCTGCCTCTGCCTCCCGAGTGCTGGGATTAAAGGCGTGCGCCACCATCGCCCGGCTACCATACTCTTCTTAAACTGAATTCCAAACCTTGTTCTAACCTTTTCTTCCCCTAAAACTTGTGTCCCCATACCTCTTCCAGCTCTGATTTGTCCCATCGTTTAGTCTCAGTTTAAACAGATTTTTTTGGAGTTGTTCACACTATCTGAGGCAGTCACAAAGCCTTGTTCTGTGTTCTTTTCTTTCAGTTTGCACCGTGACTCTTCCTTCATTGCTTACACAGAAAGCTAGAGAATGTGAATTCTCTAGCGCGCTCTCTCTCTTTTTTTTTCTGTGGGACCGGCCTCCACAAAAGTACCTATTGCCAGGATAGGGATGTGGGGTTTTTAAAATACTACTAAAGAATATGAAGATGCATGAAAATAGTAAGAACAGAAACCATAGAAAGTATTGGGAGGACATCTCAGTGAATACTGAAATTGCCCACATTTATTTTTCGTAGTTTTTATACCCAAATACAAACAACAATGGGGGGGGGTGTAACAAGAGACTTTATTAACAGGATACAAAGGACAACTCAAACAGTTAATCGCTTTAACACTTGAGATAAATCATTAGTATTCTATTGTTTAGGCAGTGACCTTGCTCTAGACCAGTATCCTGAAGACAGCCACTCCCCAGGTGACCTCATAGTTACAAAAGAAGGAGCAGAAGTACAGTGGCTTATCCTGACCACCTGTCAGCACTGAATGGACCTATTCCTAAGGGCTCTTTTAATGTCAAAAGAATTAAGTAATCACTTCCTGAGTTGGGCTGCAACTATGCTAGGCAGCCATTTTGAGCAACTCTAACTCTTTGACCATCAGACAAGCAGGAAACAGGCTCACATGTTTGGGCCTTCACATTTTTCTTTTCTTTTCTTTTTTCTTTTCAGTTTTTCAAAACAGTGTTTATTTGTGTAATTTTAGAGCCTGTCCTGGAACTCTCTCTGTAGACCAAGTTGGCCTCGAACTCACAGAGATCTGCCTCTGCCTCCCAAGTGGCTGGAATTAAAGGTGTATGCCACTACCACCTGGTGAATTTTCTTATTCATACATGCTCTTCTTCAATGTCAGCTCAAAGTCTGATCAGCCTTCTTCTCAGGAACTCTATGTCTAAAATACATAGTCAATTTGCAGGTATATGGCTGAATTCATACTCAATATGTGTGGAATTCGAGCTGCTAAGCTTCTTCTGAACTCACAATGTACTTTTGTGTTGTTCATTCTCTGAAATTCAAATTGAACTGAATGTTCTGTGTTTTATCAGGAGAGATTTCCCCAAGGAGACGAAATTATCTTATACTATCCACTAATTTTTCTCAATATACGTGTGCAGACTCGTGTGAGTGGCAGTGTACATGTGGACAGAAACCTGTTTTCTGTGGTTGTTTGCTTGCAAGGATGCAGTTTCATACTAAGGAATTCCAGTCTTAAATCTGTTGTGCTAAAGTTTAGATTTGGGATGTCCCCCTTGGCTCTGTTGATAGGGGAGAACGTTAAGGGAGGTGTAATGGGAGCCCTTACGTAACATTAGGATGTGCATAATCACAGGGACTAAAGGTATCAGTCCTTCTTGTCTCTTCAGCTAATACAACCAGAGCAATTTGCTCCTAGGAGACACTGCCCTTATACTGGACAACCAATCATGGACTAAAACCTCCAAAAATGGTTTCCCACTCTTATATTTTTTGCTTTCTAGGTTTCTTAATCTCTGATATCTTGTTACAATACTATAACACAATCTGTTTAAAGCTACTATACGTACATACTAATAAAATCCATATTTTTCCCTTTGGAATACTACCATATTTTGGTTTGTTGTTATTTGGAAACCTTGGGCTACAGCCATATTTTCTTTGTATTAGAACGTGAAAACTCTGACTTGGGTCCTAGGATGTCTAGTGTTACCAGCGTGAGCAGTACAGTGAGTGCTGTCACAGCTTAGAAAAACACTACCAGATAAGGGATTCTGCCTGCTTTGGGCTGTGTCCCTCTTTAATATGTCCTAGGAATCTCCACATCATGATTTTATAAATGATTTTGTCTCTTAGAAGCCATATAGTTTGACCTTGTTATAATTGTTTTTCTTGTGTAGCCCCCTTTTCCCATCTTTAGTTAGATTAAGTGTTTTGTTTGTAACTAGCCTCTATTTTGTTTCTAATTCTTCTTGCAGTTAGTTAAAAATGAACAATCTAAGTTATTTTCAATTTTTTAAGATTAATCTGCTAAAATCTCCAGTTTAAAATAAGATTGTGTTTAGCATGACATAAATATGAGATGACACTTACACAAGATGCCAATGATTTACCACATCCTAAAACATAGTGTAATAAATGACAAAGACCTAAATAAAGTTTTTTTGTATTATACCTGATATTATAAATTTTCCCCTTGGTAGTTAAAACCAAAGAGAAAAAAGTCTTTCCAAATCATGCCATTTTTATGAGCCATAATGATAAAAATGAAACCTAACATTACCCTTTATTTGTTTGTTTGTATTGGCCTTTAAGACAATGAAAAAAAATCTCACCATATAAATTTTGGGTAAAGGTCACTAGAAATTTTAGTACCTATAAGAAAAATGTCATAACTATAATGTACAGGGTGAAAATTATAAGCAAAGTTAGCAAGAGTTATTGTTAAATAAAATTCTAAGGCCAATCTTAGAATCACTTGTAAGTGAAGTTCATATAAGGGAAAGGACTTTTTGAAAGCCAAGGACAGAGCTGAAACCATCCAAGTTTGACCCATCATAGTAGAAGTCCTCTGTAATGGTGAATGATGACTCTTAACTTCATGGGATTTGGGATCATCTAGGAGACACTCCTTAGCTTGCCTTGGGAATATATTCTCCAATAGGTTTGCCTGAGGAGAAAGATCCACCCTGAATGGTGGAGGTACCAGGCTATAGAATGGGCTCCTATACTGTTATTAAGTATGTTATTAACAGTGAACCCTCTCTGTTTCTTTTTGGTATACCCAGTATGACCAGATGTCCCAAGTTTCTGCTACCATGCCCTTCCCCATTAAAGGAAGTGTTCTTAAACTGTGAGTGAAAACAAGCCATCCCTTCTTTAAGTTGCTTTCTGTCAGTCAGATATAACTAATTTGTCTGCCAGATCCAATGCCATCAGAAAAAGATATCTATCTACTGGCTGACAGTTGCAGTTCTTGCTCATGTGTCTGTGTTGTAAGTAAGGCTAAAGTCAACACTTAATTCTCTGCATGCCCGCAACAGCAAAGGTATCATATGAAGATTTCTTTTCCTTGTCTTTATAGCAAAATCACATTTGGAAACAACTCAAGGAAGGAAATTTTTATTTTGTGGAATGATTTTAGAGAGACTTCAATCAACTATGGCAAGGGTGTGATGAAATGCCTCCATATGCAAGGCCTTCCAGGAAGCAGAATGCAAGCACAGGCTGCTACAGGCCAGAGGTTTAACCTGCAGGTGCCCTCTCCTAACAGCCTACTTCCACCAGCAAGACCCCACCTCACTAAAGGCACCTTAGGTTTCAGAATAGTGCTTCAAGCTAGAAAAAGAATTCCCAACATCAACCTAGGGGGACATTTCAGTTTTGAACCGTAACAGATACTTTGAACCTTAATTTACTCTGATTGCTAAGCAACAGAGAAAATGGTTGTCAACAATTGACAACTGTAGGAAAAGCAGAACTTTGAATGTGGAGTGGTAGGCATGCCTATTGTTCTAACACCTGGAAGGTGGGATAGGAAAACTACCAGCTTGAGGCCAGCCTGAGCTAACTAGGAAATATTGCTCCAAAAATAAACAAGTGGGGCTGGAGAGGTGGCTCAGCTGTCAAAAGTATGATATTCTCCCAGAGATGTGAATTCAGTGCCCAGCATCCACGTCAGGTGGCTTATAAAGACCTGGAACGTCAGCTCTGGGGGAGCTGTTGCCCACTTTAGGCCTCTGGATATTTACATTCATGTGCACATTACTTACATACACATATACACCTTAAAAATATAAAAACCAAACCTAACAAGTGAAAAAGAAAGAAAGAAAAGTAACAACAGTAATAGTAACAAAATAAATAGAAAAAGTTTGTGCATTAAATACATTGCTACCATTAATGTGTATTTGCCTTGAAAAATTTGCTGTGGTACTATTATAATAGTATGTCTAGTTCATTTTTTTAATATGAAAATTTTATATATTCTGCCATTTCAATTGCCATTAATTAAAAACAATTTTGGTAACTGTAAAATAAACTTAGGAGTAATTTTCTGAATGATAGTCAAATCTGGATATGAATTGTTTTCCTCTAGAAAGTAAAGTGCAGGAGATTACCATGGAAAGCAAAGACCTGGGTAAACAACTGCTCTCACTGTCCTCATGAGCAGGGCTTAGACTGCAGAATTTTTATAGCTGAATATTCTTGCCCTCTGCTGCAATTGCAAATTGAACTGTTCTTCATTGTTTATGCCACCATAACTACAATGAAAGTGAAATTTTATAGTTTGAATGAAGAGAGTTGATCATAGGGACTTTATATTCTTTGTGGTATCAAATTTGATATTTGATAGGAATTATAGGTTTCCTGATGAAAGAAAAATAACATTTGATGACTTATTTTTCCAAGACATTAAATAACAAGCTGAACATGCATTGCAAGGGGTTTTCAATCTGTCACATAAAATAGGCAACTTCGCCTCTCACCAAGAATATTAGCAATGAATTTTTCTATCAACAGCAGCCTGAAAATACGGCTCCCTCAGCATATTGCTAGGCTTATGCACAATGCTTTTTCAGAGTATTTCCTTGTCAGAGTTCATAAATAAATGAAAACCAATTTCTCTTCTGAATCTCCTAACATATTTACATACGGAACATAATGATCTGTTAACGTAACTGACTGAAGCAAAATCACAAGCCCTTTGGCAATTACCAAAAAGAAGTAGAATAAAATTCATGTCCATGCAAAACTCTGGCAAGAATGGCTAGCAGATGTTTTCATACTTGACTAAGCATGCAAGCCACTGAGATGCCCTTTCAGTAGGTGAACAGAGAAATAAGTTGAGGTCCACAGCCACACTGTGCCTTTTAGTTGATGACCAGTATAAAATGAAAGAGATCTGCCAGTCCTGGAACTAAGTCCTCATGCACTTTACCGGGTCAGCTGTCTCCCCAGTGCCTGGGAAGAAATTTTAATCTAACATGTTATTAAAAAGGTAGCATTGATACGTTTTAATCCACTTTCTGAAAAAAGTTTTAAAAACATATTTATGTCACTTTGACAACTAGAAAGCAAACCTTCAGTATTTATTAGAGAAGATTTAGGAAACATTTTCTTTTAGAAAATTTTGCTGACTAACTCTAAATATCTCAAGGTGAATCCAAAGTCTTTATTATTTTTCAGTTTTGTTTCTGATTGACCAAGTTGTTTTACTCATCTGAAATGGCTTGTGTATGAGTGTGTGTGTGTGTATGTGTGTGTGTGTGTGTGTGAAAGAGAAAGAAAGAGAGAGAGAGAGAGAGAGAGAGAGAAAGAGAGAGAGAGAGGTGAGTGTGTGAGAGAGAAATGTGTATGTGTATGAATGCATGTATATATGGTTATTTCCATATTACAAAAACCAGATTCTGTTGCTTTATTTCCCCAAATCCTTTCCATAGGATGTCCAACATTTCCTCCTCCTGAATCCTGTATGTGGGGGTGGGATCGTGGTTGTGGGTGATGGATAAGCTGTGAAAAGAGGAGCCTGCTGATATGTTAGACACAATTGGAGAGTTGCTGAGTCCCTACAGCATCCATTCTTTCATCTTACCGCTTCTCCATCTTGCAGCATCACACACATAAAAGGGCTCAGTGAGGACTGGCTAGAGGATGCTGCACATGTGTTCTTAGCGAGTAACTGCGGCGAACTCCTCGACCAGCGAGAAAGAACGACCACGACACAAGGATTCTTCTCAGATCACGCTTTACTGGAGTGCACTTGGCTGAGAGATAACATGAAGCGAAGGGGGCCCGAGAGCACTAAGGCAGCTGCTTATATATGGAATTGGCACATGGGTTGCCCTGTGATTGGTTGCCCCATCAGCTGACACCAGACTGCATCGAGATAGGCCCAGGGACCCCCATTCACTGCGCATGCAGGAAGTGGGGGACAGGCAGCTCTCAAAGGCATCGCCAAATATGGAGTATAACCGGCAAGACAGGATGTGGTGCCATCTTGCAATGGCGATCCTGTCTGGCTCCCTGCAAGTAACATACCAAGTTGCCTTGCTGCTGTGCTGATGTAAAGTGAAAGGCACGCTTTTCATGCCGATGTGTTTTCTGTATTCTCTCTGACAGAAGGAACAACTCACAAAATGAATGGCACAGCGCTGCAATTTGTCAGCCATCGAGCTGAGCTTAGAGTGTAATTTGTTTTAATACATTAAATATTTGCTACTTTGGTTCTTGGTTTCATATAATCCTTGGTGTTATTGCTTTTATTGACAGAAATATTAGTCATATTGGTATACTTATTATGAACAAAGAGCACAGTGATCACTCTTCCCATCATTTTTCAGGGCTTTACAGCCCGCACCACCCATTGAACAATTAAATTGAATCCCGCCTTTGATAAGGCTTGGTTTCCCAATTAAACAATAAAATGATGTAGGACAAGGTTATTCTTTAGACTTCATGTGGTCCCAATCTAATATTATTTTTGCTTAATTTTGTTGTGTGTGTTGTAATTGTAAAAGTGTTTTATTTCTCATATTATAAGCTTGTTTTTATTTTTATTTTGTGACTACCTTCTCTCTCATCCCTCATCTCTTCTTCCCTCCTTTCCTTTCTGAGAATGAACAATTTATATTCATAATGCTCGCTTTGTAGCATAGAACTTTCATTATTTGTGAAATGAATTAGTTTGTAAAAACAGGACTAATAAGCATTTGTCCTATATGGAAAATACTGTGCTATGCCCATACTGTATTGCTAACATCCAATACAGTACTGAATAGAGTAGGTATTTGAATGTGATTGATCAAAGAATGAATGAGCAGGAACATGTGTGGTAAGTGGATTATTTATGTTCTGAGTAGTATGAAAGTACTTGTAGTTTAGCTTCTGGTCCAAAGGAGATGGTGCCTATTGTTAAGTCATTACTTAAAAGCTGCTATTCACCTTTGTTTGTGCGTGTATTATGTTATCTATACCTATTATTATATAGTATGACACATATGTGCTTCTGAGTGTCAATCTTTATTGTTAAGAGAAAAAAAAACATGGAGCAAGTCAGTCTCTGGAAACTCTGCCTTGAGGTCAGGCCAGTTCACTGTAGTTTCATGAATGTTTTCTCTACAGATGGCACACCATCACGGTCTTTCCACTGTATTTACCCCATTTGACATAGTTTATGAGTAAGACTAAAAAACTCATCTGCAGTTTTGTGACTCATTTATATGTATCAGCAATAATAATGTCAGCACCATTCATTTTTAATTCACAGATTGTGATATGTACTCGGGATCATGTAGAAAACACATGAGCATATCAGAGGTGTATGGTCCTGCTCAGAAATGTAAGGGTATAGTATGCATGAGTCCCAGGAAACCATATTTTCACCTTTGCCCTGAATTTATCTATGAATGTAGTAAAATCCACACATTAAAATTTATTTTCAAGAATTCAGGGATACATTTATGAATTACCAGGCATGATTAATAATTTGGGGATGGAAAGATGTCCCAGTAGTTAAGAGTGCATATTGCTCGTGCGAAGAGCTGGAGTTTGTTTCCTGGCACCAGTATCATGTGGCTCACAACTACCTGCAACTCCAGTTCCAGAGGATCCGCAACCTCTGCTGGCCTCCACAGGTGTCCACATGCAAGAGGCACATGCTCATATCCATATCCATAAAGAAATGACAGAGCTTCTGTAGAGGGGATCACTAGGAACAAATGTGCTCCTTAAACCAGAATTAGCATCGAAGTTCGGGAGTTTGTATTATAATTACTTAGATCTTTTTAGGATGAGGGTAGGGTGAGGAAGAGTCTTGTCACAATTGCACATGTATAACTTGAGTAAATATGATTTCCTAAACCAGGCTGAGATTCCTGAGGTACAATGGTAGCCTTTCTGCTTACCTGGACAGCGGAACCTGAGTCTCCCACCTTTTTAAACTTCTTTCAGCTCTTTCAGGCTGCTCACAGCAGTGTCAGGACTGGAGGAGACCAAACTGTACTATTCATTTGTAAGAAGACAGCAATTCAACCAAATATTTTAAAACAATATTCAGGGACTGGAAAGATGGCTCAGCCTTTTTGAGGACTTGCTGCTCTTCTAGATGACTGGTTTAAAACCCAGCACCCACATTGAGCCACAACCACCTGCGCCTGCAGCCCCAGGGTTTTGCGTGCCCAGTGCTGGTCTCTTGGGGCTCCTGCACGTGTTCATGTGCACTCTCTCATTCTCTGTCATCATGTTCACAGCAACAATAACAATTGAAAATAAAACTTATAAATACATGCCCTCTGCTAGGAAGAGGAGGATCCACAACTTGAGGATCTGGAGCAGCTGATCTCCTTAGGGCATAAGAGCAACAGGTATGCAGGCCTTTCGGAGAGACTGCATCTGACTTCTCGGCTAGCAGCATGGCCCTGAATAGTCTGAACCAATGATAGCAACAGCAAACCTGTGTGGGAGGACAGAGAGGACTGGCACCATCATAGCACGTTCCTTGTGCTAGCACCATGAATGGATAGGGACTGTGTCCACAGAGACCACTGGACGGCAGGATCTTTCCCCAGTCCACTCGCAGACAGCCAGAGCTGAGCTTCATAATCATCCAGATGCCATTGTGGAGGAGAATTTTGTGATTGCACAAAATTTTAGAGAGTCTAAATTGTGAATTAATTCAGTACTTATCCATAAGAGAATGAAAAGAACATATCTAGATGCCCCTGAAAACATGGAAATGCATGTATTTACCACGATGCCTTTCCCTGCTGCTGTCTCTTGAATGGGTTCAGAAGGAGGTGCAATGGGCAGAAGTCACAGTGCTCCGTGCAGATACATGCACTGACCACACAGTTTCACCCCACCTACTTCTGGTTCTGACTTCTCTGGGTTTCTGTACTTGTGTGCCCCAAAAGCATAGCTCCATATCTGGTTACCTAACCTCTCCCCAACCCAAGTCCATCCTGCTGTTCTTCTTTTCAGGTATAGTGATGGTGGCCAAGATGTCACATACCTAAGCCTGTATTGTTCTAACTATATTTCCTTAAGTGCTCAATCTTTCTCTCTCTCTCTATACAATTTGTCCCATTTCTTGACTCTTTGCTAGAGAGCATTAGTACCCTACCTGGATCTCCCTGCCCTGGGAATGTCACCATCAAGCCTTCTGTGACTGCTTTCCAAGCGTAAACCTACCTTCCTTTCTCCATGCCTGGAACTCCTTCTCCAGCCACCCACTGCCCTGAGAATGCTTTCTATCTGATTTAAGCTGTGACAGCCTGTCATCCAGAGCAAGTACATCTGATTATCTGGTTTTACACCCTTGGATTGATACTTTCTCTAAGCTCCCTCGTAGACCCTGTCAAAGCCAAAGTTACTAAAAACGGATCTAGAAAATCCATACTGATTTCCAAAAGACGAATCTGAAACAGACACAGTTCAGCCCCTCTCAAAAACTCTGCTGTTCTCTGAGATATCCCGCCATAACAGAGCAGTGCCTCTTTGTGCCCAACAGGAAAACACTCAAACTTTCTTAAGCAGCAGTCAGGTTTCTTCCCTGACTCTGAAATGTCCCCTTTCCCATTGTCTCTCTCAGTACTCTCCCCCTCAATCCCTCACAACTTGACCTTTAAAGTTCCCATCCTCAGTCACCCGCAGTCCACCTAGAAGGTCTTCTCTATTTGCCCTTCCTTGTATCCATCTCTTGGTCTTCAGTGTTACCTTAGCCTCTTTGGGGCTGCGGACAATAGCATGGTTATTGTTTAAAGTTAATATCCACTTTTGAGTGAGTATATATACCATGTTTGTCTTTCTTATTCTGGGTTACCTCACTCAGGATAATTTTTCTCTAGTTCCATTTATTGGCCTTCCAATTTCCTGGTGTCCTTGTTTCCAACAGCTGAGGTATACTTCATTGTGTAAATGTACCACATGTTTTTATTCATTTCTCACTCAAGAAAATCCCCATGAGTTTACAAGGATGACCCCAGCTAATTCTCTAAGCAACAGAGAAGACACAGCCTGAGCGGGTCATCTCCTGTGGCCTGATTGGTACCTAGATCAATTGTCATCAAAGAACCTTCATCTAGTAACTGATAGAAACAGATGCACACCTACAACCAAACATTAGGCCTAACTTGTGGAATGCTTCTAAAGAGGGGGAGGAGGATTGTAGGAGCCAAAGGAGTAAAGGACACCAGAAGAAAACTCACAGAATCAACTAACCTGGGCTCATAGAGGCTCACAGAGACTGAACAGACAACCAAGAAGATTGCATAGGGCTAGGGCGAACCTGGGACCTCTGCATATATATGACAATTGTATAGCTTGATTTTTTTTTGTGGGACTCCTAACACTGGGGACAGGTGCTATCTCTGACTCTTACTGGGTTTTGGTACCCTAGTGCCCATACTGGGTCACCTTGTCGAGCCTCAATACATGGAGAGGTATTTATTCGTACTGCAACTTGATATGCCATGTTTTGTTGATACTTATGGGAGACCTGTCTTTCCTAAACACAAATGGAGAAGGAGTGGATTGAGGGCTGAGAATAGAAGGAGATGTGTGGAGTCACTGGGAAGAAAGAAGGAAGGAGAAACTGAGGTTTGGAGGTAAAATGAATATATAAATTTTTAAAAAGTATAAAAAATGTGATGCAGCCGCCTTAGAAGTCAATGATATTAGTGATTCCAGATAACTCTGGAAAAACTTTTAATGGCAGGTGAGTAGAACACAGAGCTAATAAGAGGAAGTCTAGTCAGGAGGTATTTACAATAATCCCTGTGTGATGTGTACCAGATTTATAGTGTTATACACAGCTCAGAGAAAAAGGCCTAGTAATAGATCCTGGAGCTAGTGCGAAATGTAAGAGAAAAGAGAGGCAGACAAAGGTGACACAGCAAGTGTGACAGCCATGTGGCAGAGAGGGACAAGTGGAGGGCAGCTTTACTTTGTGATAACCTCCAAACGTTTGAAAGTGTGGAAGTCATTGTGCCATATAAACAGAATCTCATATTAGCTAGCAACCGGGAAGAAAGAGGGTAGATATATCCCTTAGAATTACAGATGTTTTTCATAGCTGAATAATATAACTGTGAGAATTCAAAGAGACATTGTGTGTTTTGCAAAAAAAAAATTCTGCTTATGTAGTTAAATACCACTCATTGTTCCTTAGGGCAAAGATTTTTGTAAACATGTTTCACTTATATATTTGTATGAGAGAGAAAATGGCTATGCCGATTCTTTGAGAAAGAAAGTCATGGACCTTTCTTGGTCCTCATTACTTTCTTTGTAATTTTTTTTTTTGAGATGATAAAGGTTTTTTAACATTTCTGCCTTTGTTCCTCCCTCCAAATCCTCTCGTATACCCCTCCTTACCTTCTTTCAAAATCTTTCTTCATTGCTGTTGCATCAATACATGCACATTACTGAACAAAACCTTCTAAGTCTATTTAATGTTTTTTGAATGTATGTTTTCAAGGCTGGCCATTTGTATTGGGCAACCAATCAGTGTGCTCTTCCCTTTAGAAAACTGTTTCTTCTTCTTTAACATTCCTTAGTTGCTTGTAGTTCTTTGTGTAAAGTTAAGGACGCATGGGCTTTTCCCATCCATTTTGACATCGTGTCATTCAGCTCATGTTTGGGAAGTGATGCTGGTGTGACTGCATGGATATAGCTTATGACATTGCCAGGATACACCATCTAACAGAAAACTCTCTGACTTTTGGCTCTTACAATATCTATACCTACAGCCCCTTTCCAGTTTTCACTGAGCCTGAGGTATGGGAACATTTTATACATATATCCACTTGGTGTAGGCTCCATAAGTTTGCATTTTGATTGGTTGTGGTTTTCTTTCATGGTCTCTGTCCATTGCAAAGAGAAATTTCCTTGATTAGAGTTGAGGACTACATTTATCTGTGGGTGTATGGACAAATATTTAAGTGGTTGTTAGGGGTTATGCTGGTTTCATAAAGTAGTGGTGGTAGATTCTCCCCCAATATCCATGACGTCAATAGTAGTAGTACTTCAATAAGTATAGATCGATGCATCAGTTTCCCAGCTCTGTTCTCTAATGAAGCCCCGAACATGCCACACTAAAGAAGGAATGAATGAGTACAGTTAGAACTTAGATTTTGATTTCTAAAGACTTTTCTCTAGAGAGATCAGCAATGAAGGGGTCCCCGGGGGCAAGACCTGGGATACTCAGGACATTAAAAATGTGAGGGCTGACTATTGCACTTATGAATGTTAGGTTATGAACCCATAGTAGAAAAGTTCTTGCTTGAGGAAATAGTCACCCATTAAGTAAAACAGGGTTGATAGAATTAGAAAACCTCCATTTCTGAACCATAATTATCATAAAAATAATTGGTTCTAGCAAGTGACACCAGAGAATTTTAAAAGAAGTGAGTGTACATTTAAGCAAAAGAATAATTACACTGTCTCAAAACACCCTGTAGGAAGATATGCATTAATTACAAGTGGTATTATAATAACTTTGTTAGAGGAAAAATGCCAAAAGCAGACTGAACAAAATGCTGAACAATAACATTATCAGCTAGTAACGAGTCTGAAATAGACTGTGTCCTCTGTCACTATCAGCTGATTCCGTCCCTTCATTCCAGCTGCGCTTCTAGGCTTTTCTTGCCCAACATTATATAAACTGAATCAGATCTTAACCAACCAGAGTGCCAACCAAAATTGTCACTTTTTCTATAAAATAATTAACTTGTTCTCTTCAGAGATGTGTGATGAGAGAAAAGCATTGAGAAAGTGTCAGAGATAAGGTGTGTGTACAACACGACAGATGAAGGTATGAGCTTAGAATTTTGTAAACCTCATGGGAAAGGAGGAATGTGTAGCATCTACACTTTTCATATTGCATCAATGCTAGTTTCTGATTTAAATGATAGCACCATGTTGTATAAGACTATTTCTAGCTGTTAGAAAATATACATTTAAATAGTAAGGGGTGGATAGGATGTGATGGACCCAGAGTATAGGACCCTCCCCTTCATATATACAAAGGAGTGTCATAGACAGGGTCTCTATTACTGTGATTAAACATTGTGGCTAAAACAACTCGGGGAGGAAAGGGTTATTTTGGGCTTATGGTTCTAGAGATAAAATTCCACCACCATTGAGACAGGAAAACATGGCAATAGCCACTAGGTACAGTGGCAGGAGCAGCAGAGAGCTCACCATCTCAGTCTAAAGCCAGGAAACAGAAAGAGATAACTTGGAACAGCATGAGTCTTCATGCTCAAAGTCCGCCCCTACTAACACACTTCCTCCAGCGAGGTCATACCACCTATAACTCCGCAGAAAGCCACACTGGGATCAAGTCTCCAAATGCCTAGACTATGGGAGACATCTCATTCAATCCACCACAGAGAGAAACAAATAAACATTGGATTTTTTTTCCCGCCGAGTAGTACTCTGTTATATAAATGTATCACATTATCTTTTCCTTTATCCATTTTTTCATTGAGGGCATCTGGGTTGTTTTCAAGTTCTGACTATTACAAATAATGCTGCTATTAACATAGAAATGATATGAGAAAATTGGAAGCCTGGGGGTGGGGGCAGAAGGGAAGGAGGAGGGAAGTAGGGAAGAGGGGAGGAGAACATGAAGGAACTGGATAGTCGAGATGGGGAAAGGAAAGAAAGGAAGAGCAAGGAGAGAGATATCTTGATTCAGGAAACCATTGTGGGTTTAGCAAGAAACTGGGCACTAGAGAAATTCCCAGAAATCCACAAGGATGACCTTAGCTAAGACCCCAAGCAAAAGTGGAGAAGGTGCCTGACCTGGCCTTCCTCTGTAATCAGATTGATGATTAATTGTCATCATAGAACCTTCATTCAGCAGCTGATGGAAGCAGATGGAGAGATCCACAGCAGAGCACTGGGTAGAGCCCCCAAACTCCAGCTGAAGAGAGGGAGGAGTGATCATTTGAGCAAATGGGTCAAGACCATGATGGGGACACCCATTGGAACAGCTTAACCGAGCTAATGGAAACACACCCACTCTGGCCCGATAGTGGGGGGAATCAGTATAGAACAAAACTAGGCCCTCTGAATGTGGGTGACAGTTGTATGGCTGGAACAGACTGTCGGGACCACTAGCAGTGAGGCCAGGATTTATCCCTCTTGCTTGAACTGGGTTTTTGGAACCCATTCTATTTGGAAGGAGACCTTGCTCAGCCTAAATATAGTGGGGAAGGCCTTGGTTCTGCGTCAAAGCAATGTGCTAGGCTTTGGCCACTTCCCGTGGGAAGTCTTACCCTTTCTGAGGAGTGGATGGAGGATGGAGTGAGGGGGCAAGGTGGAGGGAGCAGGAGGAGAGGAGAGAGAGTAGGAACTGGGTTTGGTATGTAAAATGAGTGAAGAATTTCAGCAAAATTTTACCCTAGCAAATATTAGGCCAACTATCCAGAAAATTTACCATTTTATGCTAGAAACACCCAATGAAGAAGGCAGAACAAAAATTGCACAGACAATAAAAATGACCTTTTCAGGTCTTATGAGATGGCTCGGAGCGTAAAGCTGACTGCTGCCAAAACTGATGGCCTGGCTTGGATTCCAGGACCCACATGTCCTTCAGCCTTCACATAAATGACATGCCATGTGTACCCCAACATATGTTTACACACATAATTTTTAAATGTAATTTCAATTACCTCTTTGCAAAAGTTCTATTCTTACATTTATCCATCTATGGAATTTGACTAATGGGTTGGAAGAAGGTATTTCCTACTGTCAGTGAAGTTTTAGGTGAATTTTTAAGAGCAATTACATTATGTGAAGCTTTATATGCTATTATTTTGTATTTCTTTACCAGTTACTCAAATGCCAATTCAAGAAATAGGTGTTTATTTATATAAGTAATTCAAAATTTCACACTTCTAAATAAGAATTTTGAGGGCAATTCTAGATGAAAATGAACAAAAATTTAACATATATGTAAAAAAATAAAAAATATGAAAATTGTCAGATCAAAACTTTTAATAAGGTATGAGATTGACAATAATTTTTTAATTGGATAAGTCAAAAAATACACATTTGGGTTTGGGATAAAAATAGTTTTCATTAATTGTATCGTTCTGTTACTTTAGGTTTTATTAATTCGAAGTATGAACAATTATACGTTACCTCAATTTGGAACAAAAATCAGAAGCCACCATGTAAAAGGAGGCAGCATTTACAGGGTTAATTGTGAAAGCAGGCTGAGTGGGAACCTGACTATTGTCCAAAGAAATGACTCCCTATAGAGCGGTTTCTAGGTGTTCTTCTTTCATTCCTCCATTTTATTTCTTTTCTCCCTCTCTTTTCCTTCAGTATTTTGAGTTCCTGATAATTCAAAATGGTTCTTTAAAAATTAAATGCCAGGCTGGGCGGTGGGGGCACATGCCTTTAATCCCAGCACTCGGGAGGCAGAGGCAGGAGGATCTCTGTGAGTTCGTGGCCAGCCTGGTCTACAAGAGCTAGTTCCAGGACAGAAACCAAAAAACCTACGGAGAAACCCTGACTCGAAAAATCAAAAAAAAAAAAAAAATTAAATGCCAGTGTACAATGTGACTGTCAATCCAAGTCATGGGCTGACCCTCTGAACATCTTCACAGCATCTGTGTTATTAATGGATGTCCATATCTCCCTTATAGGAACAATGGCTGTGTAGTTGTCCACATGTGCCCAGGTGCATCTGTCTAAGGAATTTCTCAGAGTACTGTCCTTAGAACTAGTGATTATCATTTTAGTTGGATCGCATTGGAAACCCAGTGAATATGCCTACCAAATGGTAGCTGAATGTATGACCTCAAACACAGTTGTAGGTGATCTCTTTGAAGTCAGTGGGGGAGGGACAGTGTACAAAGGTGTCACTCACTGTCTATCATATCTGCGAAATCAAGTGTCTATGGAATATTTGAGATGCTGTGAATGTCATTTTGGTTATGTCACTGAGTTCATGTGGAAGATTAAAAAAAATCAATGTCTATGTGGGGTAGCTTTAGTAGGTTCAGAGTGAAGATTCAAAATCAGTCCCATAGGGTTGTTTTACTATTGCTGGTCACTGCCTTCTGTGAGCCTCTAACTTCCTCCTTTTCTTTTTGAGCTATAGTGGAATTTGATGTGACTAAATTCAGTGATTTGGAAAATAATGTATTTAATTATAAAAAGGGTAGTCTGTGATCCATTGCTATTTCTAGTACCACTGTGGGTACATAACAGAGAGTTTAGTTCTCTTCCTCATATTTATAAAAAGAAATTCAATCTTAGTCTTCCCTTCATCTGTCTGTCTCTATCTTTCACACACACACACAGTCATGCACCCCTATGTACAACAGTATCATAGAAGGGAAGAAGACGGAACAGGAGACTCTCATCAACTTTCTATTTTGTCTTCATGTAGGAGTGATGATGCTATGTTACCAGAATACGGGTGTTTTAGAAAGTCTTCTGAATCTTGTACCTGAGAGAAAATGGCCTCCTCTATCCCCAGTGTGCTTTCATCATGCCACACTGAAGCAGCGTATTTCAGTTAACACTTTTCAAAACTTGGAAAAAGAGCTTCAGTTGACTGAGTTTCAGAAGAATTACTTAGCAGTATGCAAATTACCTCAAAATATGCATGTTCAAAATTAGAAGGTTTTTCCATTAATGCTCAGAAGAAGCAGGTAGCCAGAAAGGTCCATATGGAAGATAAAATTAGCAGCAATGGCAGACTCCATGATTTAATCTCTAGATAAGGCCATAGATTTGGTTGTAAAGAAACCATTAGCATATCTACTCCAATCTACTTTAATCTTCTTAAAGATGGTTTGTTTTTACTTTAACAAAAACTTTCCACCATCTTCTTGTCACCAGGACTTAGTTCTGGAAAACCCATCTCTCCTTTGTGGAGTGTTTACAGGTGGCGTAGTAATCTGCTGTCTTGGAATGGCTTTGCCCAGATGGTGAGTCCTGCAATAAATGGAGGATACAGATATTAGATTAATATAAATGATCACTTCGGAGATACACTAGGGTAGTTAGCTACCGGTCAGATGTTTTTGCAATCCAACAAAGAAATAATTTAATTCCAAAAATAAATAGGCTATTTTGTACAATTGGTTACTTGTTTATGTGGACCACGGTGCCCCTCTGGTCTAAAAGTGGCTGACGCATAGTCCAGAAATGAGGAAGTGAGGGTTCACAGCGTCTAGTCTGTGTATCAGGTGTAAGTGGGCCCTCTGGGTTGCTGATTTGGGTAAAACCCAAACCCAGCCCTGAGTACTTCACAACACAATGTGATTCATAGAAAAGTAATCTATGAATCTTTGAATCTCCTAAACCTTGTGTTTCTGACCCATATTAACTGGGCTTTTGGAATGACATAATATTGTCATGTTTGTTTATCATATGCAAACATCAAATTAAGACACAGTGTATTGTCCTTCATATACCATATCATTTTCATGTTTGTTTTTCTGTAAGCATTAACTTAAGATATAGTGTGTTATCATTCATATACTATGTCCTCCTGAAATCTCTCCTAGATTATCCACGTAGGCCCGTCAGTTCCAGAAATGAAATCTTCCACACAGTGATATGGTAGCTGGTCTTCAAAGGATTTCTTTCCACAACTAACTTGTATTTAGACCTTTGGAAAGATGTGACTCTGCGACAGGCTAGGAAAATGAGCTGTGTAAGACAGAATATCTGATCTCATGTTAGGACGAGAGATAGACGGGTGCAGTGAACTCTCCTGGAAAGGGGTGGCATTCGGCCAAGGCACAAATATGAGCACCCAGGGAGTCAAAGCTGCAGAGCTTCTGGGAAGGAGGGATGCCAGCTGTCTTGGAGGACTGGTAAAGCTCTTAGATATGAAGAGCTTTAGAAGAGGGGGAGAAGGTGGGAGAGTGAGCAGCGTGTGAGCAATGTGTTTCTAAGTTTTTACAGCCAACTGTGAAAGGACGATATACTGAATAACTGAACTTAAAGTGACTGATCTTCTAAGAACTCATCATCAGTCTAGAGCTAGGAGAGGAGGACTCTCTCACACACACACACTCACACACACACTCACACACACACACACTCACACACACACTC
>NC_022012.1:1813460-1814303 GCF_000317375.1 Microtus ochrogaster
TTGAAGAAAGCATATTCCATGAATAGTGAAGGACATCAAAATATCATTGCTATTGCAATGATTCCATTCTGTTCTTTTGATCATGATTTCCTAGAGTGTGATGAATCACTGGAGTGGGCATCTGCAAGAAAAGCAACCTGGAGACAACACATGGGTATCTGTTATGTCATGTTATAAATCCTAGAAAAATTGTTCTAAGTAAGCATATGCTTCAAACTGAGCTCAGATTTGAACAAGGAGAACGTTATTACATGTGTACATTTCTTATCGCTCTTCTGCCTGTTGTCTGTGTTCGCCTATCATTACCCAAGCGATACTGTATACTGTGCAGATCCAGCTAAGTGGCAAGTTTAGCTGCATCACCACTTCCATCTTTCTCTTTATTTCTTCTACTGCAGCTGAGGCCGGGCTATCATTAGTACCATAAAGAAATCAAAGCACAGGAACTTAAGAACATTTTTGCCTATTTCCCCATCATAAATATGCATTACTCCAGACACTATTCTATCAGGCATACAGCAGGGAACAAGGCTGAGCTAGCAACAAACTGGGCCAGAATTCAAGCTCTGTCTCTGAGATTCTGCACTTGGCGTTCCTTCCAGTACACAGTCTGCTGACTCTCACCCTGGCTGTCAGACTCTCGGCTCCTTGTAAATGAGTCATTTGAAGTGAGCTTGTATTTTGCGGAACAGTGGAAAAACATACCCTAGTATCTGCCAGGACATAGGTTTTGTTTGCCTGCTTGCTTGCTCGCTCCTTCCTTCCTTCCTTCCTTCCTTCCTTCCTTCCTTCCTTCCTTCCTTCCTTCCTTCCTTCCTTCCCTCCCTCCCTCCCTCTTTCTCT
>NC_022012.1:1814403-1843351 GCF_000317375.1 Microtus ochrogaster
CTCCCTCCCTCCCTCTTTCTCTCCCTCCCTCCCTCCTTCCCTCCCTCCTTTTCTTCCCTCCTTCCTTCTTTTTTCTTCCTTCCTTCCCTCTCTTCCTCTCTCCTTCTCTTTCTCCTTCCATCCCTCCCTCCTTTTCTTTTTCTCTTCTCTCCTCTCTTCTCCTCTCTTCTCCTCTCCCTTCCTCTTCCCTATCCTGCTTTCGTTTTCTTTTCCTTTTTTTTCTTTTCTTTTTTCATTTCTGTATTTTTCTTTGGTTCTGTTGATTGAACTTAGAGACTCACTCATGCCCAGCATAGCATCTTGTCTTGGGCTGCGTTTCCCCACCCTGGGAACTTAGATTTCAACACTGTGACCCTAGTAAAATTCACCTAAGAAAGAGATCCTTCATATGTTGGAAAATGAATAAACATTTATGTGCCACAGGCCATTGACTGGATTCTTTTAAAATGACAAAGGCTGTTGTTCTTTACTTAAAGGGAACAAATTAGGTTTAGAAACAGTGAAGTAGTCTCTTGCCATAGTCTCAGAGATACTGACCCATGTTATGTCTAAGATTGGCCTCGTCTCTTGTTTAAGACAGACTGCCCACTTGTTCTGGCTGCTGCAACTATCCTGTCCCAGGATCATTACTTTGTCAATATCTCAATCCCTTGGTCTCTGCTTGCCCTATTGTATTTAAAGGCCTTTTTCTGACATTTGACATTTTGCACAAATGTCGGTCATGTAACACATATCACCTTCTACCCCTCTAACCTCCTGCAGCTGATACCCTGCCTCTCTCTTTTATGAGACAGCATAGGTTGAAAGAGTCCTCTGCATGTGGTCGTACCTCTCTCCCCAGCTGTAAATATTGCACCACTTTTGTCTTATCTCTTTCCACTGACTGTTTCCAAAAAGACTCTGCCAACCTGATGATGGAACAGACAATACTCGCACCATGTTGATATTCTTTCTAATCCAGCTGGATGTCTCCATACTTTCACCCATTTCTATCTAACATGTTTGTTTTTATTGCTTGGCCAAATATTTAGCCAATTTATTTGTTGTTGTTGCTTCCTTTCTTATAAATAGCCCCAATGGCAATAGGTGAAAATAAGACTTTCGTCACTGAGTGGCAATGGGCAGGATGCAGCAATGATTCCATAGTCTCCACTAAAGGTCAGTAGTACAGTGTAGCTGAGAACACTGCAGCCAAATGATGGGGGCATCGCGTGATGGTGCAGTTCTCATTTTCCCAGTAACACAAGCTCGCCTCCTCTGCGCAGAGCCCTTCCCAACAGTCCAAATCAGTTATGAAGTGAAGATGTGCTGTGTTTGCCTCTGCAGCTCTTGGGGACAGAACATCATGTCACTGTGTTTTGCTTGCTGTGAACTGTCAGCAGCAAGTTTATCTTGTAGAATAAAATGCCATACCTCTTCTTTTGGCTTTTCTATAATTCCTGAAACTTGTACCTTCAAAATGTCCCTGTTTTGCCAAATTATAAATCTCTTTCATATCCATTATGTGGCAAAGTAGCATCATAATCAAGACTGTTCTAAATTTTGGAAACCTCAGGAAATTATTCCATCCATTTTATAGACTCATCAGATTTTACAGCGAGCATGTGCTTTTTTTGTGGTTTAGCATTGCATTTGATTGGCTCTCTCTAGATATGCATGTGGTTATTCATTTCTGCTCTGCTGAATTTGTGTGCTTTTTTGCTCTGTGCTTTCTGTAACAGATACAATGAACAGTTTTCCCAACTCTTTGAGGACTGGAGGGATGGCTTAGCATTTAAGAGCACATGCTGCTCTCACATAGGACTTGATTCAGTTCCTAACACCAGTGTAGAGCAGCTTACATGAACCTGTGACTCCAGCTCCAAATGTGACGACCTCTTCTGGCTTCTGTCAGCGCTGGCTGTCAGGTGGGGAATGCCCTCCCTCTACAACACACCTATACACATAATTAAAAATAAGTACTTAGGAAACTATTTGCAATAACTGGGTTTTTACCCCAGAAATTTCCCTCCTGTTGCTAAAGATCACCCAGAGACCTGCCTGTCTGCCTATTATATCACTATTCAGTCACCTCCCTGGATATGTAGCTCATGGGACCTGTGCGCTCACTGCAACTGAAGTGATTACTATGACGTTAGAAGCTCTCACTTGCAGCAATTCCGAGGGTAGAATTATCTTTGGAAATAATTTCATTGCTGATCCTCATCCTACATGTTAATGAAGGTGTCAGCTAGAAAGGTCCCTAGCAGCCATGCCTGCCACACGCTACTGATCATTTGAATAGAACTTAATACTTTGCCTTGGATAATCGCCCTGCTCTTGTCAGCTCATTCTCAGTTGATGCTGAAAGCCTATGAGGCAATCTGGTTGAAATACAGTTTTTCTTATTTTAAGTAGTGAAATGATCTCTGCCATACTGCAGTCACGTGAGAGCCAACCTCTCTCTGCTCCTGTTGGTGTGATTGCTACCACAACCTAGGTTTAACTATTAGGAACACTCATGACAACAGTTTCCATGATAATTCAGGGGTACTATTTTTTTCTTCTTCTGGATCACCGTCTGCTGGCTCTTTCTTTCCTTGGCTACCATCTACAGACAATTTCACTGCTCATTAGTACCTCTAAAAACTGAAGAACCTGAACGGGGGAGGGGGGAGTCAACTGCTGCTCATTTTGTCTGGATAGCAACCTATTTTCAGTGTAGAATGTACTAAGAGAAGATGGAGGATTGACAGGGGTAAACTAGTGGGTGCAGGGATTATTCACCACCACAAAGTGTTCTCCTCTGACACAGACCTCATGAGGAGGCATTTGTCCTCCTCATCGTCTGCCTCTGTCTCTCTCAACAGGGATGGCTACTGCTGAAGATTCAGGAGGCACAATTATTTATCCCGCAGATTCCCCCATATACTAAAGAACATTGAACACCTCTGAACTCACAAAACTAAACCATGGTTTAGTTTGCTGAGAGAACGCCTAGCTTCCTCTGCCTTTTTCTGTATCCCATGGTGTCAGTCTGTGACCATCTTATTTTATTTGATTGGCAAACTGAATTATAGAGAGGTTTGCTGAATTGAATAAAGACATGTGTTGACTGAGGTTTCTGTTCTGTCCTGTTCCCACAGTCATTAAGTTCCAAAGAAATCACACAGGGGTCTACATTAATAATAAACTGATTGGCCTAGTATCTCAGGCTTCTTATTAACTCTTATAACTTATACTAGCTCATAATTCTTGTCTGTGTTAGCCATATGGCTTGGTACCTTTTTCAGCGATGCAATCACATCTTGCTTGCTGTGTCTGGCTTTCTCTGTGTCTGAGCAATGGTTGCAGACTGCATCTTTCCTCTTCCTACAACAAATGGTGTGCCAATGTGGGGCTGACCAAATCCACTAAAAGTCTGAGAGAGCTTGGACAGTTATTCTAGATAGAAAAGAACAGAGTTAAGCACAGTTTCTTGATAGCAGCACTTTCTGGGGTGGGTTCTGATTGCTAGAGGCAAGCACTCCAATTTAAGAGAGTCTTCCTGACTCAGCTTTAGCTGCAAAACCTTGCAGCTCTCTTAAGAGATCATGCCACGAAACACTTAAATGATGTTGATGAAAAGCTGACTGCATGGTTTTTGGTTGTGGCAGGGACCTTAAAATGCCATGGAATTGTCGCAATAAACATGGCTCCAGCCAGTACCTCTGCCATGAGGGTAGACTTTCAGAAAAAAAGAAAAAACAAACAAACAAAAAAAAAACAAAACAACTAAGGAATGGGCTGGATCCAGTCATCAAAGTCACGGCTTTAATTCTAGCCATATTGCTTAGCAAATTAAAGACTCATGTGATCAGAAAAAGAGAGATATACAGTAAAGATAGATTCAAATACAAAGAAAATCTCTAAATGGTTTACTGTATGTTAAAAAATATATGTGATTTTGGGGAAAAAAAGATAAAGATAAAAGAAAAAAAGAGAGTAGTTGGATGTAGTGGCACACACCTTTAATCCCAGCACTTGTGAGGCAGAGGCAGGCAGATCTCTGTGAGTTCAAGGACAACCTGGTCTACAAGAGTGAGTTCCAGGACAGCAAAAGATTAACACAGAAACCCTGTCTCAAAAAGGCAAAAATTAAAAATAAAAAACCAGAGTTTAAAATAAAACCATGTAAAGATAAAATATACACAGAGAGCCTGGATATTGTATGTTACTCTGTTGTCTTTAAATTGTTTGATGGCTGAAGAAGGAGCAAAAGCTGCTAAAAGATTTATAAATGCTGCTGGATTAATGTGTGTGTGTATATATATATTAAAAATGCTGACTTTAAAATTTAGGTCAAAAGATATGTTACTTTGGAGAAGAGGTTTTGTTTTTGTTTCCACAGGAAATGAGGGACTGTGTATTCATTCTGCCTTAAGAAAAATCAGGTTTGATCAAGGAAGACCCCCCTGAGAAATCTCCAATGGGAGGAATGGCCCAGATACATGTCTGAGTTATACATCCAGAGCAGTTCAAAGACTGCTTCCTAGGATAATCAAACCTCACAGGATACTCCACACTTTACTTGATCATAATTCTAAATTTTCTTTAGGTCCCCCTAAGATTATCAGTGCCCCCAGTCATCACGAAGTAGCCTGGAAAACTAATCCCACATTCCCCCAAAATGGGTATGGATGTTTGCCTTTGTTTAGAATTTTGGTTACAAGTTGTTGTGGAAAATGATCAGTAGAAAAGCTAAACAAAGTCATTTCAATTCAGAGTGCTTGCTTTAAAAAAGGGGGGAATGCTGTGGGACAATGGTCTCTACTCTGTGACTTTTATTGTAAATAAATGCTGATTCGCTAGTAGCCAGGCAGGAAGTATAGGAGGAGCAACCAGATAGGAAGTAGAGGGAGGGCAAGGAGAATTCTGGGAAGACGAAAGATGCAGTATGCTGTCATCACCCAGACACAGAGGAAGCCAGACACAGAGCAAGCAAGATGTGACTGCATCTCCGAAAAAGGTACCAAGCCATATGGATAACACAGACAAGGATTATGAGCTAATATAAGTTATAAGAGATAATAAGAAGTCTGAGATACTAGGGTAATCGGTTTATTATTAATGTAGACCCCTGTGTGATTTCTTTGGGACTTTACAACTGCGGGAACTGGACAGGACAGGACAGGTCAGACAGAACCGTCAGTTAACATACATGTGATCAATAACAAACACAGTCCCCGTCAGAACCATGTAACAGCCCATTAGCGTAGTTCGTTTCTAGCCTTTGTATATTCAGGTAGAATTGGTCCCCCCAATTAGCCTGAAATTCAGTTACTTTTTTCTCTCTGCTTCCTTTCTTGTCTAAATGACATGTCATACCTTCTCTTGAGCCTGTATTCAGCCCTCCCTTCTCTCCATCACATATTTCCTTCACTAAGGAGCTGGGGGAGGTAGTAGTATCTTTGATATCAGCTGGCCTACCTTTGAACCCCAGAGTCCCTTTCAATCCCAGCTCCTCCATCAGGAACAAGGACTGTGCCTCTTGAATTCTCCTCCTGTCTCCTTCAGGTCCCTGTTCTCATGTGATTATTGCCATTAAGTTGTAGCTATACTGGACTATCATCATAGCTAAAGAAAGGTTCTCACCCCTTCCTCTGTTGCAGTATTTCTGCCTCCATTGAGCTTATTCCTGAATAAACTCCCCATGTTCATCCTATATCTCACCAGCTTCTCAATCCCTTCACACCCAGAGCCTCTTCACCCACCACCCCTGAAAACCCACTCACAGAGTTAGCCACAGCTTCCCTATGGCTTCTGTGTTCAGCCCCATACTAATCTTCTCCCCAAGTCTGATACAGTGAGTGCCCAAATGCCCTCATTTGGTGTCTTGGGTATTTTTAACCTCATCATGTTCCTTTCAGATCTGTTTTGTCTTCTGCACAAACAGAGGCTCTGAACTTTTCAAGACCCAATCTACAGATTTCTTACTTTTGACAAAACAGCCAGTAAAAGTACTTTTTAAAAAAAGGAGAGTTGCCCCATTTTCTTAAAACCCATGTAACTTCATAGAACAATTAAAAAGAAGGTAAGACTACTTTTGTTTCATAACTGTAAACCTCACAGAATCCATCCAGTCCCATCTTGGTTATTCCCTCTACCCACACTCTTGTCTCCCTTGACACTCCTTATTTGATGGCACTCCAGCTCCTTCCCCCTGCGATGTTCTTGGACAGACTACTGAATTCCTCCCTCTCATCATCCAGATTTCCCTCAGTTGTCTCGTCCTCAGGGAACCGTTCCCTGACTCTTGTGTAAACTTTATTCTCTGTTCCTTTGTCTTCTATTCCATGGCAGTCCTAACTCTGATCCAGTATATGCAGATTTACCTGGCACCTGTTCTGTTAAACTTAAGGGCTATCACTGAGAGATAACATAATAGAACGAGCTCTGGTTGCCTTGGTTCTTGAATATCATCTTGTAGTTTGTTGATCTGTGTCCACAGACAAGCCACTTCATTACTCCATTCATCAGTGACCCAATCTTTAAAATAAGGGTGTTACTTATTACTAAGATTGCTCTAGATTTAAGTTTTCAGAAAGGCACCATGTTTAATAAATGAGTCAGTTGGTACGAGCTGAGTAACTGACAGTTGTTATTGCTAACTGATCTTTTGTTTTTATTTGAAGCTTTTGTTTGAAAATAAGCTTTAGGAGTAGATTAAAGTAGCTTTCCTGAGCACTATCATTTGGTAATATGCATGATGTTGCTCTCCATATCTAGCTATGAGGTTATCAGGTGAGTGATGGAGAAGATTTGTGTCTTGAGGTTCTCTCACACTGCATATATAACCTACAAACAGTTGATTGAGCCTATTTGTAATGAGAAATGACTTAGATCCCTTGTAAAGTACAGTACATGCTCTATCAGCCTGCTGCTTTCCTAAACCTTCCAATCAATTAATGTTTTCAGAACTTCCCCTGTGTAGGCACCATGGAGAAAATAAGTGGAAAACCACAGAATGTATGTAGTGAACTAAAAAACTGCAGAACAATGAATTCAGAGCACTGGCTTTGCTATTCATGGAAAAAGACAGCTGAAAGATGAATGAATGTCAGGTTTAACATTATGATCTTAATACTCACCTTTACATATTTGCTTTTAGAATCTTTTAAATATTCTTGGGAAATTTAAACATTCTTAACGTTTTCTATTTAGGGTTGGATTTTAATTGCTGCATACTTTAATTTTCCTGGATCAATGAATTACCCTTAAACTGAACATAGTCAGCTAAGGAAGGAGACCTTCAGAGCACCAGAGAAAACTGCTGAAGTATAACCAGATAGATATTCAGAAAATTATCCTTTAAGAGAATCCTCAAGGTTCATTCTCAATGAGATGTTACAGATGAAGCTAAAGAATACCCCTCTCCAAATGTATACAGAAGTTCACTAGCATTTTGACAGAGAAGTAATGTAGCACAAAGTTTCTATCCTTCCTGGCCCCACAGCTATTCAGTCCCAAAGAAACACACTGATGTTTATATTAATTATAAACTTTAGGCCTATTAGCTCAGGCATATTTTAACTAGCTCTTACAAGTTAAATTAACCATAATTCTTACCTATGTTTAACCATGTGTCTTGGTACCTTTTCTCAGTAAGGCGTTCTCTTCTTGCTTCCTCTGTGTGTAGACTGCAACTAAATCTCCACCTTTCCCCTTCCCAGAACTCTCCTAGTCTGGTTTCCTGACTACTGGCCAATTAGCACCTTATTAAACTAATATGAGTGAAAAATCTCTATGTTGTATAAGAACACTATCCCACAGCATTTCCTCTTTCTTCATTTCAAAACAAAAATTCTGAATCTAATCACCTTTTTTTAAAGCCTTTTTCCCCCTGACCATTATTTATAACAACTTATAACCAACACACTAAATAAAGACAAACTCCATAATCCATTTTTGGGCGGGAATGTAGGCATAGTTTTCTAGGATACTTTCTGCTGATTAGGGAGCTGATAATCCTATGGAGACATAAAGAAAATTTAGGATTATGGTAATGTCCTGATGAGAGTATTCTGAAAGGTTGGATTATCTCACTCAGCAGTCGAGAAGCTGTTCTGGATGTAGAACTCGGAAGAAACTGCAACAGAGGTGCTGTAAAACACTGGATCATGTGGGTCAGCTGCTCTTATTGAAGACTTTTCAGGGGTCTTCCTTGATTAAATATTATTTTTCTTAACCAAGAATGAATCCACATCCTCTAATTTCCTGTGAAAACAAGAACAAAACTTCTTCTCCAAAGTAACATATCTTTTGACTTAAAGTTTGAAATCAAGGCATTTTCAAAATACATAGGTTGGATTAATCCAGGAGCATTTATATCAAATGTCTTTCAGCAGCTGTTGCTCCTTCCTCAGCAGTCAAACAATTCAAAGACAACACAATAACATGCAGTATCTAGATTCTCTGTATATTTTTCTATCTGAATGTGACTTTTTTTTACTCTATTTTATTTTTATTATTTAATTTTTGTTTCTTTTGAGATGGGTTTTCTCTCTGTATCTTTGTTTGCCCTGGAATTCACTCTGGAGACCAGGTTGATCTCGAACTCACAGAGATCCTTTTGCTTCTGCCTTCCAAGTGCTTGGATTAAAGGTGTACACTACCACATCCAGCTACTCTAATTTTTTAAGGACTTTTTCTACCCTTTTTCTTTTCTTTCCCAAGCCTGCATATATTTTTAAACCCTGCAAACCATTTAGAGGTTTTTGTTGTTGCTGCTGCTGTTGTTTTTGTTTGAATGTTTTTATTGTATATCTTAACTTTTTCTGAGAACATGAGTATTTAACCTGCTAAGCGGCATGGCTAGAATTAAAGCTGCTGCTCTGGTGACTGACTCCACCCCATTCCATCATTTTCTGAGATTCCAGCTTCATGGCAGAGGTACTGGAGGGAACCATGTTTATTGGCTCATCTCTGTGGAGTTTCTAGGTCCGTCCCACCACCAACAAGCTGCTCATAAACACCACTTAAGTGTTTGGTGGCAGAACCTCTTCAAAAAGCTGCGTGGGTTTTTTTTGTTGGTGGTGGTGGTGTTTTTTTTTTTTTTTTTTTTCTGCTAACACTGAGTCTGAGTCAAGAAGCCTCTCTTAAAGGAGCAACAGCTTTGCTCATGGCCAGCAGAGTCTACCGCAGTAATGATAATTACCAAGAGACTATGCTCGACTCTGTTCTTTTTTTTTTTTTAAAAAAAAAAAACAAAAAAAAACCCACCTTTCTCAGGCTTTATGAGAAAAGTCTTGCCAAACATTTGGGTGCCATTTGTTCACAACAGAGTAGCCATGCTGTCTCCTCTCCGCCTATCAGAGCTCTAGAAGATCTTCCTTAGACATGTATTTGCCAACCTTACATGGGTATGCTGCAATTATTCTGATCTGTCACATTGATCCAAAATCCCGAGTGTCTCCAGCATCTCCACCAATGGACACCAATCCCCCATCAATTATTGGAACTTGCTCTCAGACATCAATTTGTCCCTTTTGTTGGTAGCCAAATCTTTATTTAGAATTTTAGAAAATAAAGAAAAGCTACATTGCAGTAGATTAAACCTGCCAGTGTGTGCTGATAGTTTTTCTTCATAATTAATATATGCCTGGAAATTTTCCATGGGAGAAAAATTATAAAGGATAGTATCAATATTTTTGTTGTGGAAACTTTTTTATTATTAATAAAAGCAATTTAAAGTGAATCAGCAAGACCAGATAGATGGTAGGGGAAATATTTGTGTTTTCATCAAATGTAAATTGGAAACTTGGTAGAAAGCTAGCCGTGTTTTTATTTCCTGTGCCAATGACATTTCCATAGCAGTGCTGTGGGAGTCGTGATGTGGGGGACTCTGACAGCACCAGCCTTGCCATATGGGGACATAAACTCCTATGGCTATGGAATACCAATGGGATCATTTTCTGTCAATTTTTGTCCTGAAGCCCAAGTGATAGCATTTGGCAGTGTGTGAACAGAGACCATTTCATTTCTGTTTCACCCTAAGTGCCCATCTGTTCCTTGAACTTTATGTGATTATTTTTGATAGGAATCTATACCACTGCTTCCACAAATTCTTATAAAAATCCGTTCATGTTATCTAATTTTGAATTCTCAATGAGCTACATGAGGAACAAAGTTCTTAAACAGTGACTTTCAAAGTAGGTAACAAATGCATTTTGGGTAAATTCATCAATTTTATTGATGATCAATTTATTTGTGCACTCAGCTTCAATCCTGTGGAACCAAGCTCTTTCTGTGCTTCTGGTTGAAAAGGAAGGTACTACTCTGCAATTGCACTTTCTCCACATTGCTTAGCACACCAAATGAAATGAGCTGACCTGCTTTCCTTCTGCTACCATGGCAACATGCTAGTCTGCTCACAGTTTTTCTTTACCTGCCAGAAACTGCATTCTGCAGAGCAGACACATGGGCTTTTTACTGCCCTCAATCAGTTATCAAGCAGTCTGTATTTTGCATGCCAATTTCTGCCTGTAGGATAATCTCTCCTCCAAATCCTTTCTTTACCTCCCACTGTGCCCATTTCTACCTGGTTTTCACCCTACCCTCCACACTCTCATGGCGATTTGACGTAAGTATGAGGAGGCCATCACTCTTGGGCTGCTTCAGAAATTCCTGCTCTTCTTAAGAAAATACTCCCTTCAAACTCCAAATTTAGAATATTTGCGACCAATTCATCCATATCAATAGGAGGGAAAAATGATATAATTTGATTGCTGTTTCTCAGAGCTTGTTATTCATTTGAAGGTTGTGTCTGTTTTTAGTGTCTTGTGCATCCTTTTTCTCATACCTTTTATACTCAATCTAGGGAGTTCTGAACTGTATAAATTTAAGGATTTTGAAGATTCAACTCTAGTATGATTTTGATTGAAACATTTTAGAGTACTTATACTAAATTATTTGTATATTTATTTAATAATAATATTTTCAAAGAATTTTGAAATCATTAACTTTTTCCATCCCTGAAATATTTTACCTTTATCACAAACCTCTACAAGTTCTTTCTGTGCAGAGATCTACAGAATGGCTGCAAGCATACTTTTTAAAGTCTACTTGTAATGTTTCTTCCAACTGGCCTGCATTGCCCAGGTCTGAGGAGTTGATGAGGTTGAAGGAATAGGAGGAAAACTTTTAATTGACGGCTATAAACACCTATTATAGCAGCATATCGGAAGGACGTCACAACTCCACTTGGTTAAAAGTTCTTGAAAGGTGTGCTTTGTAGATAACTTGAACTTAATTTTCTACGCAAATATCAGCAATGTTGTTAACTTAGACAGATATATTTTAGTTCTGTTAAGATAACCTTACCAATGAGAGAGTAAGTCACATTTGTCAAGTTCTAACCAAGTGGTAGATTTTCCAGTGAACTGGTTAGAGTTCATAACACCTTCAGCACTAAACATCAGGTGCTTGAGGCCACCTAAGTACACCTAAGGTTGGCATACAGTAGATCATAACTATAGTTCTGTGGGACAGATCTGTTGTGCTGTGTTGTGTCTATTTCATTGGTTACCCTGTTGAGTACATTGGAGTTTATATGTCCTTAGTATGTTACTTTGCACTTTCTAATTTCTGTCTTGTGGCTTTGATGTTTTCTAAGTGTTGTGATATCTTATATTTTCTTGTCTCTTTTTATGGCATAAGACAAGAACAAAATTCACACATCCTCAAATGTGAAACACTGATTTTTTTTTTAAACTTAAAAAATTATTGTATCTCTAGTTACAAAAGGAGCTTGAAGAGGAAAACATGTGAATTAATATACTCTTAACTACTCTCTTTGTGTTAAGGGGTTCTTTTTATAAATATCTAGCATAGTGAAATTTCAAAATGGTGGTCGAGTTATAGAGCAAGAATCTGATGGATCTGGGGTTCCATTCCATAAAGTATATTTATGTTGGTAACTGATAACCTTTTATTTGAATTCAACAGCAACATATCAATTAGCAGTAGAAAATATGTGCTCTGCCCACACCTAAAACAGAGCACATCACTCCCATTGACTTCAACACAGAAGAAAGCCTTCTTCAGAATGCTAATAATGCTGTACATAAATAAGCTCCATGATAACAAACTATGAGCTAGAGAGGAGGCTTAGAGGGTACCAATGTGTTACCTATCAGGTCTAGAGTTCAGACACTAGTGCCTACCTCAGGACACTCACAAATGACTGCAGCTTCATGTCCAAAGGACCTCATGCCCCTTCTGGCTTCTGTGGCACTGAAACACACACACACACACACACACACACACACACACACACACACACACACACACACATACATGCAAATTAAGTACAAGTAGTGTTTAAACAAACAAAACTTGAATTGCTAGTCTTCTAAAAGCAGAAAGGGGAGGAAGGGAAGAAATATGAGATGGAATAGGGCATTGATCAGTGTGAGCATACTATTACACAGTAAGCTGCAGCAGACTTACCCTCTGAGCACTCATCTCATTAAGTGCGACTTGCGAAGAAAGAAATGAAAGTGCAGCAAGATTGGAGATGTAAAAACTGGATTGTAAAAAATCCTTCATCTTAAAGATTCTGTGATGTTTGGAATGACTTTTGTAGAATAGATAGGTCATTTGATGTTGGAATAGATGTCATGTGACATTGTAAAGCTCGCGTGTTTGGCACTGGCCCTGATTGTCTTTCATTTGTAATTACAATTCATTTTCAGTGCCGATTAGTAGCACAGATCAAAAAGACATTGGTCCACAGATCTTTCAACAGCTCTGCTGAGTGTAACACTTTACATGAACAAAGGTAATATTGAGAAGAGGGTGTGGAAGGACTGCAGGTGGACTTGTTTCACAAAGACATGATCAGCACAACCAAGAATCAAGCCAAAGAAATGAAAATCTGGTTACCAGAGAGGATTATTGTTTTCTTACAACCTTTAGGAACTCTTCAAATGACTTAGACCTGGCTTGGTAAACAAGGCCACACTGTTGTACTGGCCACTGCAAAGCAGCCTGCAGTGAAGCAATTCGAGGGTGATGGGTAGAGGCCTGAAGTAGATGATTTGTCTGTGTGACAGAGAGAAAAACCCAGGGCTGGTACTTCATGCCTTCTAGAGGATTGATATAATATCAATATTTTTTTTTTGGTTTTTCGAGACAGGGTTTCTCTGTAACTTTGGAGCCTGTCCTGGAACTAGCTCTGTAGACCAGGCTGGTCTCAAACTCACAGAGATCCCGCCTGTCTCTGCCTCCAGAGTTAATATCAATATTTTTAACTTTTAAAAATATACTGTGTATGTATGTATGTGTCTCTCTGTGTGAGTATATGTGTTAATATTTTTAACTTTTAAAAATATACTGTGTATGTATGTATGTGTCTCTCTGTGTGAGTATATGTGTTAATATTTTTAACTTTTAAAAATATACTGTGTATGTATGTGTGTCTTTCTGTGCGAGTATATGTGTTTGTGAGTGATTCTCGCAGAGGCCAGAAGAGGGCACTGGATCCCTCTGGAACTGGAGTCACAGTTAGTTATGACATGAACCATCTTACGTAGATTCTGGCAATTGACCTGGTCATCTGGAAGAGAAAACAGTGATCTTTACACAGAGCTATCTCTCCAGCCCTATAACATAAGCCCTTTTAGTAAGTTATTGCCCCCAATCATTTCCATGAATCTGATGGTCTCTGGATCTGACTTTTATTCTTAGATGTTTTAGGGAGATGTTAAGGCAAAGGGTTGTACTTTCCATGTTAGTAGTACTGAAAGTGGCTTTCTTCAAGGAGTCACAGAGCAGAAAGGCCTAAGCAGATGTTTTCAAGATGGCCTAATTGAACTAGACATTAGAGTCCTAGACCCTGGCTTATGCTCACCTTCCAAGGCCAGCACCATACAGGCCAAGAAGTGCCAGAACTAAGACAAAAAGTTCAACACATTTTTTTTTCTTACAATTATTGCTTTTTCTTTAAGGACAAAGAGAGGAACATGCCTTGGGGATTTCAAACCTCTCCGTTGAAACATATCAAAATTAAGTCTGGAGGTAGACTTCATAAGCGTGACCGGAGTGGAAATCTGGAGATAGAGAAACCATAAAGCATCATAAAACTGGATGCATGTTTTCCCAAGTAGGCATTTAGAAGTGTTAGCTTAATAAGGGAGTCAATCTGCACCATTTTTCAGAACTTTCCTTATGAAAACAAATGTGAAAACAGCCATATCTGTGAGTATGAAAATAATTCAGGCTAGGTATGCTAACTTAGTTGATAGAATGTTGCCAGGCATGCACAAAGGCCTGCATCTGCTCCTCAGCACCACAGAAACTTGGTGTGATGCTACATGCTTGCACTGCCAGCACTCAGTAGGTGGAAGCAGGGGAGACAGAAGTATAAGATCATCTTTAGGCATACCTCAAGTCTGGAGCCTGGTTGAGAAGGATGAGATACTGTCCTAAAAAGGTGTGTGGAGAGATGTTCTGGAGGTGCTGAAGATATTGCTCACTCAGTACAATGCCAGGTGCACAAACATTAGGACCTACGTTCCATTTCTAGCATTCACTAGAAAAAGATGGATAAAGATGCTAGATAGCTACACTGTAGCAACACTGGGAAGGTTCCAGATTCAGCGAGAGAGCTTGTTTCCAAAACTAAGGTGGAAAGCAATTAAGGAAGATATCAACTTTCTCAATCTCTGGGCTGCACTTGTGTGTGCACACTTTCACACACACACACACGCACACAGGCATACACACACACAGACAGCTGCGGTAATACAAAACTATTGTTAATGTTAATGTGAAATCATTTTGTTTACAGGTCTTTGTAATCTGAAAGAATGGCTTTTTTCCCTAGGAGCTTATGCAAAATAAGCAGTCTTGGTTTGGACATGTCCTCCCTTGTAATCTGACAGGGAGACTCATTTTCCCTCCACTAGATTGTTGGGAAACCAACTTGAAGTTTCAGCCCCACTCCTGGATGATGTGGAGTGGAAGAATGGACCACACATACACTGTGACTAACAGTGATGGCTTACACAGTCACCCATCTGAGTACTCAGTCACAAGGCCAAATCTGGTTGCTAAGATGTTTTTATTGATGGCATTGCCAATGAGCTCCTATCTTATACTCTCCTGGGACCTACGGCTTGCTCCTTCGTGGCAGTGGCTTATATATAACCTGACTCAATGCTTTTTTCGTCCTGGACCCTTGATTGGATGTTTGATATTGCCTGCTACTTCCTTGTCTGAAGAGTCTTCTAGTACAGTTCCACTCACCAGCCTTGCACACAAGGGCAATTCTCCTTCAGGAAGGAAGTGTGTCTGTGTGCCAGTGGTGCCAATCACCAGCACATTCTTCTTTAGGTCAATGGAACACTGATGTCTCCTGAGCATATCCAGCCCTAGAAGAATATCCATGGGCTGCTCCTCCAGTATGGAGAAAGAACACTGTAAGAAATCACCTTCAATCTGAATCTGAGCCAGATGAACTCGGCCCACAATCCTCTGTGTGCCCACGCCCTTAGCAACCCCAGCCCATCGCCGGTCCACCAGTCTCATAATGTTACATCTCTCAGCACAAGCTTGGCTCATGATAGTCATCTGGGCACCCGAGTCCACAAAGGCCTTTAAAGGATGCCCGTTCACTTTGCAGTTAATGTAGAGCATAGCCACCTGCCCGAAACTCTCCGGAGCCTCTTCCATAGCTATGTTCATATTTTCTTCTATGTTCTGCTGTCTGATTTCTTCTTCTATTCTAGCCTGAGCTTCCTGGTCAAATGGGTCAGCAGAATAAAGACGAAACATCTCTTGCTCTCTCAAGGCCCTTTCCCTCTGCTGCTCCATCAGGACCTGGGAAAATGTCTCAAGGTTTCCACTAAGCAGAGCTTCAGCCAAAGCAGGATTCCGTTCCTTCAACAGGGACAGATCATGGGGGTTGGAAAGCAGCATGCTGCGAATCAGAGCAGGACTGCTAAGATCCTGAGCATGGGCCATATTCTCTCCAGAGGCCAATCCATGGGATTGTGTTGATGGTATCCGTTGCTGTTGGTGATGCTGGTGTCGGGAACTTGTTCCCGCAACAGCTGATCCAGTGAAATCTGCCCGAGGCTGATTTGGAGTCCGTCCTGGAGCCTGAAATCCCATATTGTCCTTCTGAAGTAGTACAACCATATCACCATCTTTGAGGCCATAGGTACCCAGCGAGCAGTGGTTATCTGTGAGGAGCTGCTCCATGTAGATGAACTGAATCTCCTCAGCAGGCACACCAGACTCAAGCTCACAGAGGACTCTGAAGTTGCAGAGTTCAAAGTCAGGGCTGACCTGGAGGGAAAAGGTTACCTCTGTGAGGTCCCGACGCACACAGTACACAGTTATCAGCATGGTAAACACTCACGAGAGCCACTTTGCCAGAAAACATCTGATGGATCTCTGGCTGACTGGTGTTGGTTGGGGTGAATGACTGACTTGCCTCTAGCACCTTGGTACAAAACTCATCCAACCCTCAGAAAGGCCAAGCCAGTTTCCAGAATGGGGGCTGCCTCCCAGCCCCAGTGTCAGCTGATGACCCCATGGAGTCTCAAGGTAACAGGTCCATGTGTGTACACGCTGCTTGGAACTTAGAATGTCTGTTTCCATAGAAATAATTACTCAAAACTAGTGGGTTCCAGGGCTGGATCTTCAAAACCTACTTAATACAGCCTATGTAGAACATCTCAATTCTCTTAAACATGCTACTATTTAGTCTGTTAGCTGTAGACCGTTATTCAAACGCTTGTTCTTGTCTCTGAAGTGGTGAAACAGTGAGGATGTGATGTAGACATGACAAGACAATGCTGTGTTGTTAGCAGGCCACTTAGGTGCCTGCCACTGAGGATAGATGAGAAATCGTGACCTGAGGGAGGGGGCGCATCGTTAGCACTGACAACTGTACAGAGGCTGTATCCACTAAAGAGGTGACAAGCTGAATGCAGAAGGAGGAACATTTTTCTGGATGAGAAAACCTCATTTCAGACAAATTGAGAGACAAAGAAGAAAGAGGAAGAACAGTAACCTGTGGTAGGAAGAAAATGGAAATGGAGTAAAAAAGATTGAGACACATTGTGATTGCTGTTGTGTTTCATTTAATTGACATAGGACAGGGCTTCTTGCAGTGTATGAAGGATATGGGCAGCAAAGAGGTGCTCAGGAAGTTGAGAAGGAGATATTAGTAGAGATTGAAAACTGAAGACGGAGTAATAGGGAAGAAGGAAATGGGGTTAGATGGTCCCATTTGATGTGGGTCCTGTCAAAGACGAAGTTTACATGCAAACAGAAATATAAAGTAAAAGGCTGGGTAAAATTGGCCATTGCCTAGACCATAAACCACACAAGGGAAATGAACCTCTGAGGAAACCAGATTGACATAGACTCTATAGTAAAGTGCAGGGCGACCCAGAAGCTAAATATGTCTCTCTTTGACCCTTGGACACAGCAGTCCTCACCACCCAAACATGCACCTACCTAAAAGTAGGGAGTCTGAAGACAAGGGTGATTGGGTAGAACTCCTGTGTACGCATTTTTCTCTATTGTAAACTGTTCTGTGCTGTAAAGAGTTCATGGGTCCATGGGGCCTCCCTCCCAGGTGTCTACTTATGAACCAAAAAGCAGTCATGGTCCTGAGTCAGGACCTTATCCGTACTTAGGAGTTTTTAGCTGTGTCCCATTATTTAGAGGCTCTTCTATCCGCGTGAAGATTTTTTTTATTTCTGTTTCTCTTGTGTTTGTCTCAGATGAAAGACTACGTATCACTTCTTGTTCTAATTACGTCAATGCCACCATACTCTTTTCTATATCTTATGAATGTTTACAGAATGCATATCAGGAAGCATTAGCTGGCCTATGGGGATCCAGCTGTAGATGTATGAAACACACTCTAACAGAGGACACATGCATACATACAATATCAGGAGGTTGGATATGAGGAAGAAACCACAGTCCAGTTCTGAACAGTGTGAAGGAGATCATGTATCAGGAGAGCAGATGTGAAAGATGGTGAGACCTGTTGAGGAGTAAAAGATTCCTGAAAGAGCCAGGCTCAGCAAGAAGAGGGGTTGGTTATGTGGGTGCCAGATGATGGAAGAACAAATCAGAAAGAGAAGGATGCCCCAGTTTACCAAACTCTTCAATATTTAGAAATATATAAAATTTTTAAGAGAAAACATAACAAAATATTCTGGGAAGAATATTAATATTATAGAGCATTTTTTTGCTATAGATGTTTAGATCTATTCAGGCATTCAGCTTTTTTTTTCATTGCTGTATGTGTGTTCACATATGCATGGGAGCATAAGAACATGGTGGCCAGAAATTGCCAATGTGATTTTGACTTGACCACTTTCCCCTTTACATATATGGCAGAGTTTGTCACTAGGACCTAAGCTTGCAGACCCAGGTAGTCTGATTGCCCCAGCAGAATCAATCCCTTGGCTCCATCTCTAGGGGCAGGGATCATAAGGTTGGCATTTCTTTGGTGCCAGGATATGAAATCCTGGACTCACTGCTGTGCTGCAGGTGATTTACCCATAGAATCATCTCCCTGGGTCATTTGATTTCTTCACTGTCTCAGTAGTTCTATGCTTTCCCAAAGCCAGTAATGGCTTCTCAAATTTGAGAGCAGCTGTTTATTGGACATCTTGTGCAAACTATTCTTCTCGAGAAGACCTAGGAAAGCTGGTATGACTGGCATTCAGTGATTTCCCAAGTACCATGTGACAGATACTACCAGGGTTGTGTGTGTGTGTGTGTGTGTGTGTGTGTGTGTGTGTATGTGTGTAAGCAGCTGAAATTATTTTTGTAGGGTAAAAGGTGTTTTTCTGTTGCTATTTTTTCTTTTCTTTTGTTTTGGTAAACAAGAGTTGAAGGTTTACATTAAAAGAAAATAACATCTTTTAAAGTGTTATCATTGCCTAGATACTAAACAGAATTAGCTTTTGGGAAGCTTGCTACCTTGCTGCAGTTATTTAGTTATTGTGATGTTTTTGCCCTGATGCAGACTTTACTGTTTTACCTTCAATCCGTAAGGAAACAAAGAGCCTCATGATCTGGCCAGTTAATTCTTATCACCCCTGACTCACAAGAAGGCAGGCTTGACAGGAATCATCTGATTCAACCACCCATCAGATGTTTAAAACATTTCACAAAACAGCTGGAATCTCCAAAGCTAAACAGTCTCCTCAGGCTAGTTGGTATTCCTGGTTTGTATATTGCTTAATTCACTGACTTTACTCAGCAGTATTGGTGATTCAAATACCAGATGTATAATTTTCTTAACTCAAATTTTTAATTAAAAACATCATCTGATTATGGAGTAAACATGGCAATTATAGACACTCCCAAACACTAAAAGTGTCGTAAATCTGCAGTGAACAGGTGCTGTTGACTGATGGCTGTAAATCCTCACTGCACAGGTGCTGTGCACTGATGACTGTAAATCCACACTGCACAGGTGCTGTGGACTAATGGCTATAAATCTACACTGCACAGGTGCTGTGAACTGATGGTTGTAAACCCACACTGCACAGGTATTGTACAGTAATGGCCATAAATCCACACTACACAGGCGCTGTGCACGGATGGCCGTAAATCTGCACTGTACAGGCTCTGTGCACTGATGGCTGTAAATGCACACTGCACAGGCACTATGGACTGATGACTGTAAATCCACACTGCATAAGCACTGTGCACTGCTGGCTGTAAATGCACACTGTATAAGCGCTGTGCACTGATGACTGTAAATTCTCACTGCACATGCACTGTGCACTGATGACTGTAGTTCCACACTGCACAGGCACTGTGCACTGATGACTGTAAATCCACACTGCACAAGTGCTTGTGGGGTACTCTTGGGTATTGGGAGCTAACCAAATGTGCTCATGTACCTAACTGGAGGTTACTGCAACTTTTCCCCCAGGAGTACTTTAAATATTCCCTGAAATTTATTTCTTGGCAAATTTAGCATAGAACATAATGAATCTTTCTTTGTTAAGTGAGACTCCTGCACAGTCTTGTGACTATCATTCAGAAAATTAGCTCTCATTGTATAGCCTAAATACTCAGAAAATGGGGAGAGAACACCGATTTCACACTAGCTAAGGAAAAAAAGATATTTTTCTGTAATAAATCAATGATAATAGCTCTATTACTTCTTTTTAAAAACCTTAACACAGTGCTTCTTATTCTTCCTAATGCTTTGACCATGTTGTGGTGATCCCCAACCATAAAACAATTTCATTGCTTCTTTGTAACTATAAATTTGCTAATGTTATAACTTGTAATGTAAACATCTGCTATGCAGGATATCTGATATGTGACCCCTGTGAAAGGGTCACTCAACCTCCAAAGGGGCCATGACCCACAGATTCAGAATTGCTGCCCTAATGCAACATTAACAACAAAAGCTCAGATAACTAATGGTCACACAATCAATTGGTATTTAAGGTATTATAGGTTGCTTTACAAAGCAAAATAAACATTGGGTTTGTTTTTGTGAAAAAAATAGAATGGCTGATTAAAATTTGTTTCATATATATATATATACATATATATATAGCCTATTTAGTACTTATATTTGATTTTCTTACCGTTTAGAGTTCTTCCTTTAAGATGTGCCCGAGGGTTCAGGATGTTGGTCTGTATCAGGTAAGTTGCCTAGCTCTGGGAGGCCCTGAGTTTCTTCCCCAGTACTCCAAAAGAGAAGTGTGCAGACATAAAGTTCCAGAGTTCAGTTCTGTAAGACCAGTGCAAACCTGTCTTTCCTAGCAGTTGTCTGGAATCTCAGCCCTCCTAAAGTAAGCTGGGAGGCAGAAACAAGAGAGTCCCTAGAGGCTTGGGTCTTACTAGGCTAGCATATACTCAGGGGCAAACACCATGAGATCCTGTCTCAAAGAAGGTGGAAAACAAGGCTTGACACTGGAAGTGGTCATGGAATCACCACATACACATTCATAAACACACACATATGTATTTACTCATGGACATCACACCCACACACAGTTACGAACGAACACACACAGATGTATGCCCATGGATATCACACAGACAGGCCCCCAAACAAAAACAGTGCCTAGCATTGCCTTTACAGTGTAATCAAGAGTTAATAAGAAGTCAACTAATCAATTAGGACTTTTAGAGAAACTTAGAAAAGAGGGGCATTGCTAATGTAGTACCCATGGATTAAGATCTGAGTGTTCCACTGTTCCTCCAGTTACTCTAGATTAATGCAAGGTGTGTTCAAACCACCATGAACCAGAAGCATGTACATAATCAAATATCTACTTGCTAGATACACTAAAAAGAGAACAGGGTTCATCTCACCTGTCTTTGAAACAAACATCAAAAGACTGATGAGATCCATAAGCAGATATGTAACTGAAGAAAATCATGAGACATCTCATCAGGCTTCAAGGAACTCAAGTTCAATCTGCTCTTTATCCAGTGAAAGTCTAAGACAGAAAGTACATGCTTGTGTCCACGTAGGAAGCGGTAGGGGAGGAGCCTGACAGGAAACACGAGTTAAGTACCATTTGTTAATACATAGAAAGGACAACTGAAAGATTTCGTTACTCTCCTGCAAGGAACATCTCCACGGTCACCTTGAATGCTGCCCTTTATAAACCATTATCACCCCCCACCCCCAGTCTGTCTCTTGCTGTCAATGTGTTAAGAACACTTGTGTTTCACGTGCCCATGTTTTTTCATAATATTTAAATTGTAGTAAAGATGTTATCTTGGTCTTTGGGGCTCATGTCATGTTGTTAAGACATGGATATTGATTATAAATTCTGAAATAATCATTTGCAGTTTCTATAAATTTATTGAACTTTAAAACCTTGGATGAAGGACGTTTGATGGGTGAACTGATATTTATTTATTTATTTGAACACTTTCAGTATACTTAGGAGAATGTTCATCTGGACCTCTTCACCATATATGGAAAATACATACACAAAACTAGTAGGGCTAATAATGAAGTCTTAATACGTTGAGGTCATCTTTATTTAAGACAAGCATTCAATCTGATTTTGGTTTACTTTATCTCACTGTCCTGTAATCTCTTCATTTATGAACAATAGACTCTGACATTTCAGAATTCCCATTCGTCCTGATCAGAAGTTCTAACATGCATAAAGCCACCGCAACTTGTGTTTCTTACTTTAATGGAAATGTCTGAACGTTTTCAACACTGTATTCACGTGCCCACTTGTTTTCATGGGAAGGAAAACACTTATAACTTCTTGTGGTCTTAATACTCAGTCAAGAAAATAATGCTTTCCAGGCACATTTTGGGGGCCTCTGTCTTCAAACACAGGAGCAAGAGCTTGCATAAGCTTAGAGAAAGCGTCACTATAAGGAAAATGAGGTCTGAAAGTCAGAACATTCATTACATCTTCATTATAATTTTACTTTTGAAATTTTAGCTCTGCTACATTAAAACTCTTCCTGAGTTATTTCCATCATTAAATTTTTCTGTGTCAGATTTCTTGCCTTGCTCAACCTTGAGTTCTGCAAAATTCCTAACATGTCTCTTGTTCACGATATATGACAAAAAAAATAGGACTAAATAACAAAATGAACACAGATCTACAAAAAAGAGAACAAAACTGTTAGTAAAACCTTTCACCTACCTCCACGTACATTTCCCACTGACGTGAGACCCACACTAAGATATGAAGATATTTTTATTTGCTGGCTATCCTAATCATTTATTATTCAGAGGTTTGTCTTACCCTTGACCCTCTTCACTCTCCTAGCCAACAAGTGGGAGACAATGCCATTCACTGAAAGCCTTTGACTTAGTTTCACAAAGTGTCTAGAAGTGTATGGACAGAATGAGTGATGGATGTTTCAGATTTGAAACTTAGAGGTGGTCTGACAAACACATTATTAATTTTTTGCGGTGACTATTTAACGACTAATTTCCTTGAGCGTGAAGTGAGCGGGGGACATGAGGGCAGATGGAAGAATGGTAGCCAGTGTCATCCTTCAAACAACTGTGTACTAATGGAGATAAAATCCATGCATGCTGAGGTGTGTTATAGAGTAGACATTAATGACAGGTGTGTAAGAGGTGCTGGTTACTTAGAGGAGGTAAATGTATTAATTTGGGGGGGTAGAATGCTGACAGGAGTTATTGGAACTATCCAGAATCCTCCCCTAGAACTGTCACTCAAGGACTCAATCACATCTGCATTTGCATCGCACCTACTCGGTTCTAGTGAAAATCCGTATCTAGATGTATCACACAACTTTTTGACTTTTTGTTTGGTTTTGCTATGTGTAGGTTGGTCTGTCCATGTTTTCCTTGTGCGTGATATAACTACCACTATGCACTAAAATGGCAGAATTGACAAGAAGCAGCTCACCACCCCACACTAGTGTTCATCACAGGTACAAGCATAGAGGAAGCCTATGTTTCCATCTGATCGCTTAAAGTCATCACCTCATAAACAAAGGCCCTGAATCAAGACCCGCATGGGTCTCAGCTCATCCAATGAGCGTCGCTGAAGAATCCTTCAGTCTTTGCTTTTGTGCTGCCCATCCCTCTTCACTTCTGGTCTTCTCTAGCCAGCTGGGGTATTCTATTAGCAAAGAGGGAAAGGCTTCATTGGGACTCCTCCCGACCACCCGCAAAGTCATTACAGATGCTTTACATTGGGATGCATGTGATTGCTGAATATCCTTTAATTTTGAAGAGGAGTCTAATGGTATGACATATTTAGTGGTAATATTAAAGAGAAGTATCTTAAAGTGGCCAGCTTTGGTGGGACTTACAGGCCTTTACCTCTGAAACATAAGACTCCTAACCTTTCAGACAGAGCAAATAGCATGAAGTCTGCCCAATCAGCAACTGGTCAGAACACTTCCAAAGTTATTGCTTGACAAGTCCCTTCATTTGTGTGACATGCCAGACCTTTGTAGAATAGTTATGTATACTGAAAGATCCCAAGTAAATAAGAAAAGGCTCATTGTCACCCAGACATGGCCATTTGGGTACTTTACAAATTACATGCCCGAGAAATACTGCTTCTGTAGCTGTCTCATAGAGGACAGAATCCCCTTAGTGTTGATTATGTGGCTGTCCCCGCTCTCAACAGCACCTGGGCTAACAGACTGCTGTGGTAATTAGTATGGCTGAAGCCCATCTGCCTGTAGAATTTCCGTGTATTCCAGCCATGAAAATCAAAAACAAAGCCTAATAAATAAATAAATAAATAAATAAATAAATAAATAAGAGCTTCATTTTTCTTTTAAAGAAAAACATGAGCCAACTCACGTCTTATCTGTTCTCCCCAGTATGTTGAATTTAACAACCTGGCCACGGCAGAGTTCTCAGAGCACTGGCATGATGACAGGCCTATGGAATTTCTTATTATTAGGACGGTTGAGTTGAACAATATTCATGCCTCAGTGGGCTATGTCTATTCTGAGAGATGGGGCATAGAGTTTCCTTAACCATTCACTTTTCCACTATTATTTCCATTCAATCACAAATATTCTGTTTGACGCACCTCCTAACATGCGCTACCTGTTGATATGTTCTTGTGTAGTTGATATAGGGAAAATATCCCTATACTCTCAGAGTATCTCTTTGGAGTATGGGAACTAAGCAGAGTGACAATGTACCCTGACTTCAAAACCAGGAACCTGGTTTATGATACTGAGGAAAAAATTGATAAGAGCATTGACTTTTTTCACTAGAAACTATAAATGAAATAAAACAAAATGTCTCAGGCAAGGCTAACAAACTATTCCTGAGGTCTTCATTTTTCTGCATTAAAAGAAAGTATGAAACAATGTTAACTTTAATTTTGCATACCAAGTGCAGTATTTTTAATCTAGATTAGAGAGCCGCAGTAGGCCTGGGGCTATGAGACACTGGACCCTATGTTCTAAGGCTAACCACAAATTACTATTTGTGAAATAAATGGAATATATTGACATTAGAATGACATCAAAAAGTGAAGTCTTATTACAGGTTAGATATCTGATACAGACATTAGGTTCTGACCCTCGCTGTGGAGAAGGTTGTATTTGAGACCATCAGCACTTGGAGCTGCAGCCAGGCAGCCAACACAAAGATAAAGATAGAACTGAAGAACTGTAGCTTGAGTTTATAACAATGGATATGGAGCAAATGTCTTCAAAATTAGTGGCCAGGCTCTGCCTTCCTTGTTAGAATTATAGGAAAGATGAGTTTTTTATGGAAGGACTTTTAAATCTATAATAAATAACAACATACTAGATGAAATATATCCAATACTGAAGAATAATATTTCATACTTTAATGTAACAGATATGAATATCAAAATAAGTCTATAAAACACAAACTTTAAAAATATTACCTCATGCAAAAAGGCATGGCACTATATCCCTTGAAATAATAATGTTCTGTACCGATTATAGTTGTGAAGAAAAGCTCCCTGTACATCTTGGCACAAACCCTGGAGTTGGAGCAGGAATACAAACCAAAGACATTCAAAGCCCTTACATCAGAAGAGTTGGCACTAAGTTCTTGGGTTCCTCCCAACTTACCTGCAGGCCCATAGACCCAGCAATACCTCTTTGAGCTTTGTTATCCTGTCACGTAAAACAATAACGATGAAAACAATGTCCTTTCCAAATGCTCTGGGTTTGGACTTTGTGGTCTATTTAGCAGAGAGCTGTGAGAGTATAGGACAGCAGTCACTGCCCAGAAGAGGATGTATAAGCTGCTATGGCAGGAACCCAGTCAAGGGGGAAAAACCACGGGGCTTAGCTCTGCAGGCCTTAACCTCCCCAGAACTTCTGAGAACCTCTGGACAGACTACAGGGACCATCGGCAGTCAGGAGATGTAGACAGGTCTCCCAGAAAAGAGAGAAATGGGGAGACAGACATAGACAACTGATGGAGGAAGGTCATTGGTTAATTAAATAAAGAAGCTGCTTGCCCTGATAGGTTAAAACAGGAGGGAGGAGAAAACAGAACAGAATGCTGGGAGGAAGAGGAAGTGAGCTCAGACTCCACAGCTCTGCTCTCGGGAGCAGATGCCTCAGAGAGACGCCATGCTCCCCGCTCCTGGGAAGATACACTCCCGGTAAGACCGGTGCTCACTAAGACCCTCACAGATTATTAGAGATGGGTTGATCGGGATATCAGAATTAGCCAGTAAGGGCTAGAGCTAAAGGGCCAAGCGGTGATTAAATGATAACAATTTGTGTGTTGTTATTTTGAGAATAACCTAGAAGAAGGCCGGGGTGCTGGGGAGCCCGCCCCGCCGCTCCTATTACTACAGACAACTTCTCTTCTGCTCCTCGGTGACTGGATGTTGTCTGTTCCTGAAAAAGGCAGTATCAGGGAGTGGAAATGCTGTGGCTTCATGATGTTTATGCTTTGGGAGCAGCACTGCTCTCTGCCTCGTAGATTGCCCCAAATCCACATGAATCCCTGTTTCGGACATATTCCTATGTCTAGAGTATTCGTGTCTCAGTTTCTCTATCCTTTGAAGTTTCCCAAGGGGAAGCTGTTAGCCATTATTCTGATCTTGGTCCTCCCAAAGACTGGTCTGTCCACATGTCCACGATGAACCCTACTTTTGAGGAGACGCGTGCCATGACTGAATTTGGCATGGCAGGTGGAGTCACGTATTTTATCCACTGTGTTGATTTTTCCTAAAATGCTCTCTTCTAGCACTTCGAATTATTCATGTAAAAGAGCAGTGGATTGGGATCTCACATCATCAATCAAAATATCCATGCTTAGACAAGGGTGTCATGGGTGTGTAGCTGTGTCCCTTGGATTCATAGTACACATTCCATGGCCAGGCTCTCCATTTCTGCTCTGGATTGACCGCTTCAGAGTCAAAAGTGCCCTAACAACAGGTCTGAGAATTTTGCATGTATATTTAGTAATTCTCTTACACAATCAAAGGCATCAGGCAGTCTCTTAGTCTTTCCTAACCCACTAAGTGCGATTAGTGATGCCTGTATTTGTTCAGGCATCCACTAGAGCATGGAAAAAATACCAGACACCACGCATTTAATAAAAGAAGGATTCCTCCTCCCCCATTAGCTAGCAACTGGCTCCTGAATAAGGGAACAGGGGCTGCAAGAGCACGCCCTCAAGTGTGTAACGTTTTTTTTGTATTTTAAAGAATGATAGTGTTCATATCTTGCTGATGGTCAAGAAATCCCTGAGGTATTGATTCAGAGGCTCATGTCACTTATGATCCTGTGTTAATTTGACAGTGTAACTGAGTAAGAACATGTTCCGTATTCTACACACAGCATCTTCAAATCAGGTCTTCTGTGGAGACTGAACAGATTTGACACTTATGTGTGCAAATGAGTAATTTGTATGCACGTTTTTGACAGAGGTCGCAGTGTTTGCCTCATTGCTTTGACAATATTAGCAAACATTAGAGACATTGGGGTCAGCAGAAGTTATTTGAATGCAATTTGAATATCAACCCACTGTGGTTCTTTGTAGAAAATCCCTATTCTCTGATCATTTGAATATCAACCCACTGTGGCTCTTTGTAGAAAATCCCTATTCTCTATCATTTGTGCCACATTTGCAATGGCAGCAAGATCATGATAACTGGATTAGAATCTTTCAGTTTTCTTCATATCATATAATGTTGAAATACATTATTGAAGCACACGTTCAAGGATATTAATGGCCTATTTGATCCAAGAGCTCTACTAAATGAGATAGAAACCTCATTTTCACAATAAATGCCAAACTGCATTTTTTGTTTGTTTTGTTTTTCGAGACAGGGTTTTTCTGTAGCTTTGGAGACTATCCTGAAAGTAACTCTTGTAGACCAGGCTGGCCTCAAACTCAGAGATCCACCTGCCTCTGCCTCCCGAGTGCTGGGATTAAAGGTGTGTGCCACCACTGCCCGGCCCAAACTGCATTTTAAAAGAGATATTAATGCTGTGGATTGCAAAGAGGGCCCTGTCCTTGATCAGATGATCTCTTACCATGGGAGTCTGATTAATGTTATACATGCAACACACATGTTATACATGTGACATGTATGTTAAAGTTTATAGGCACTTGTCTAAAGCAAGGATACCTTGAAGAAATGTTTGTGATCAACATTAGTCATTTCCAAGTTTTATGCTACTTTTTAACTTTGCTGAACTCATACAGTAAAATACGATTAACATTAGAGATAATTTGACTTTTATACTTACAGGGAACTTGCTAACTAGTCATAAAATAAGTCCTATGATGCAAATAAAATGCAACAGTCTTTCTGCCAGCCTGTAAAACTCCATGTGGAAGTTTGTGATTAAAATAAGATTTCAGCCGGGCGGTGGTGGCGCACACCTTTAATCCCAGTACTCAGGAGGCAGAGGCAGGCGGATCTCTGTGAGTTCTAGGCCAGCCTGGTCTACAAGAGCTAATTCCAGGACAGGCACCAAAAACTACAGAGAAACCCTGTCTCAAAAATTCAAAATAAATAAATAAATAAAATAAAACAAGATTTTATTCTTAGAAGTGCTGAGCATCTTTACACAATGGCTCCATGATGTGTTCCTTATCACAGGACTGTTTTATGGAATATTAGGCCTGGACAGTCAGAGAAATGTTTCAGCTTATCAAAATGGATCAGTATCGTGCTTTTATATTCTAGAGTAAGACCTCTTGTTACAATTGCCAATGCTCTTTTCCCTGGGTGCTCAAAATCAACACTTTCTTAATGCCTCTCAGTAGGAGTGTTTGAAGATGATGCTGTGACTCTGACTTTGGTAAATGAATGAACAGGAAAAAGCCAAATTGCAAAAAAGATGCTGAAACTCTAAAGTCAAGAGACACAAAGAGCTGCAGTGAGCAAGAGCCATGAATCTCAGAGCACACACAGAGGCTGGGGTCACTGATGATGGTATTGCAGCGCTCCTGCTCACCTGCAGGTCAGATGGGATTGCAGTGCTG
>NC_022012.1:1844263-1850728 GCF_000317375.1 Microtus ochrogaster
GTCAGATGGGATTGCAGCGCTCCTGCTCATCACCTGCAGGTCAGATGGAAATGCAGCACTGCAGCACTCCTGCAGGTCAGATGGTATTGCAGCGCTGCAGTGCTCCTGCTCACCTGCAGGTCAGATGGGAATGCAGCAGTCCTGCTCATCATCTGCAGTTCTTACTTAACAAGAGCTCTGGGTTACTTAACTATACCTTTTTCCAGAAGACACTTGAGGTCATATCTGCATCATAATTTTAATTATATACAAAGCTTCAAAAAGTGGGGCATTCCACTCTAGGGAGCTCACACACACCCGAAATGACTAACTTTTATTACGTTAGTTCCTGCAGAGTTTGACTGTGGTTGCCAAGTCAAAGGTTTGTGTAAATATGTGCTATTTCTTTGGGCAAAAGTTGTCCCATATTTTTTTTATTTCTTGGCTATCTGAAAATATACACCAATAACCTTCAAGAAAATAAACTAAACATCTTTACCCTTTATATAGCCATTACCTAGTGGAATCCAGGAAATTTTAATAGCACACAAAGTAGACTACACATTGCAGTTTGTGTTTGTACATATGCCTAAACGTAAATATTTGTTAGAATAAGACATATGTGCTAAATTTTGGCTTAACATAGATGTCACAGGAACTAAGGCAAAAATATAACGTCACTTATTTTTGTTAGTTTTAAGGTCAGCTTGTTCCTTTCTTATCACATGGTTGGAACCACATGTTTTGGAAGCAGACATTAAAAAAAATAGAGGGATAAACATCTGTACCTTGTGAGTGACATAAAAAGTATAGGCTATGGTAATGTGGTACTTCTAAACAATAATCATGAAAACGTTCTTCTAGAAGCCGTTCTGTTTGCCCAATCTGTTCAGACAGTGTAAATTAATGTAGTAGTCTTCCAAAAGGAATTCAGTAAACTACTAATCTTTAACAATATTCTGAGGGAGCCCATTAAGTTAGAATTTTCTTTTTATTGAAAAAAAATTTCTGCCTCCTCCCAGCCTCCCATTTCATTCCCCGTCCTCCCACTCCTCTCTCCCTCCCCCCTCTCTCTCCCCCCACTCCTCTCCCCCTCCCTCTCCAGTCCAAAGAGCAGTCAGGGTTCCCTGCCTTGTGGAAAATCCAAGGTCCTCCCCACTCCATCCAGGTCTAGGAAGGTGAGCATCCAAACTGGCTAGGCTCCCACGAAGCCAGAACATGAAGTAGGATCACAACCCCGTGCCATTGTCCTTATCTTCTCATCAGCCCTCATTGTCTGCCTTGTTCAGAGAGTCCGGTTTTATCCCATGCTTTTTCAGTTCCAGTCCAGCTGGCCTTGGTGAGCTCCCAATAGATCAGCCCCACTGTCTCAGAGGGTGGGTGCACCCCTCGCGGTCCTGACTTCCTTGCTCCTCACTTGGACCTTGGGAGCTCATTCCGGTGCTCCAATGTGGGTCTCTGTCTCTATCTCCATCCATCGATTTTAAAGGACACAAAAGTAGGTGACCAACTGAATCTACACTGCAAAAGGAAACTCTGTACTTGCCTTTGTGCAACTATTTTAATAAAAGAAGATGGATATATTCAGTATATTTTAGTCTACATACATTCTGCATTATGTCACATTCCTACTGTGTAGTAAATAATTAAAGTCTGTTATATCCTACTTTGAAACATTCTTCATTCATTAATAAAGCATGTCTTTGTGTGTTACTTTCTGATTTTGTTGCTTGCTAAACCAACCAGGGTAGAAAGTCAAGAAGAATAGTCATTTCTATATATTGGAGCACTGAAGAGGGTTTTCAGCACTTGTGAAACTAGGAGGTTTTAATACTTGCTTGAATATGCCATTCACAGGTCTCAGTCATCAGCACTTTTAATATGCCTGTGATCAAAGTGTATATTTTTCTTCCAATAATATCCATTTCAATAGCCCTGTCCTAAATTTTGAAATATATTGTTATTGTGTATCTTAGGTAGCTGTTAGCATACTGAGCTATATAACAACCATGAAAACTCCGCAGCTTTAACTAGAAGTAATGTTTTCTTTTTCAAATCTGGTGTTAGTGTGTTTGATCAAGCTAGTATAGCTTGGATGGGGCTTGTTCCTCTCTTCCAGCTAAATCTAGAACTACTCTGTACATGTACTCTGACCCTGCTCAGTAGAATTCCTGTCCATGACACTCATGAATGCTCAGGAGATTTAAATGAGAACACCGGAGAACCCTAAAGCTTGCTCAGACTTAGAACTTCCCCTGAATATTCTTACCACAATCAAGTCATGTTCTCAACACCAGCATCAGCAGGGCAGGAGACGGAAACAGTGACCCTATGGGACACACAAAGACATGAAAGGATTTTAAAATACAGAGAGATGAAATGGAACACAATGTAATTTACCACTGGATGTTCTCAGGAATTCACCCCCAGGCCCTTAGTCTCCCAAAATAATACTGTTAAAGATATTTTAGTCACAGCTAGTGAGTCAGACTGAGAAGAATCACTTCATTGCTTGCATTCCTGAGACAACCGCAGCCCAGATGTGTACATGGGTGGGTGCCATTGTCTGACCCTTTATTTTTAGTCTGAAGATAAGGAAAAAACTTTACTCATGTCTAGATTAATTACAGCTCAAAATGCTTTCTTGGTGTGTTAAGATGTTTCTGTTGCAAGAAGTTGTTTAGGAAGTTCATCTTGATTTCAACTTGGCCGCATGTTCTTAATACAATGCAGATAAGCCCTCTAGCCCTAGAGTATTGGGGAAAACAGGGCTCAGAAGCCAGGATTTCAATGTGTTCCCCACAACTGATAAATCATGCAAGTGCTCAGAATGAATTTAAGATGTAATGAACTTGATATCTTTTTATTGACATTCCTGTGTGTTTTAAACTATTTCCTTAGTTTTAGGAGTTTATGGAGGGAATCTCATGGTGGTGGAAGAGATATAATATGTGGCAGTTCTATAAAAATACACAAAAACATGCTGATTGTAACCATTTCCTCAGCCTAATATTCTTAGGATAAAATCATTTTTGTAAATTTAAATTTTAGCATACATACCCCATTGCCTATTTCCACAGGTTCTTGAAACATTTGTGTTTTTTATGTGTGTAAGTATCTGTTTAAAGTGTAACAAGTTCAAATAGCTACTATCATTAATACTTGTGCTTCTCTATGGATTTTCTCATTCTTGTTGGACTAAAACTTTTAAAATATGTCTCCTTTTGTTACATTCTTACTTACCTGTATGTGCATGTGTGCACACACACACACATTCACACCATACCACACCTAAGAAGGTCAGGAAAACCCACAGGAGTCTATTCTTTTTCTACCACTTGGGTCCTGGGAATTCAACTCAACTCGTCAGGGCAAAAGGTAGATGCCATTACCCACTAAGCCATTTTGGAAGCCAAAATATTTTCAATTTTCATTCAGAAACTACCAATAAATCATCTATAATACATTAGAAAATACTAAATGAAGAGAATTTGGTGACACTATATGGATTGTATATTTCCTTTAGACTGCCTCAGTCATCTTCAATTTGCTAGAATAAAGCTAATGAACTAGCTCTCCAGCCTACTATGTCTAGAAACAATGTCAAGAGAAGTTCAAGCATTAGACTGTGGAGCTACATCTCTGCAGCCCACTGTATCTGCTGTTGCGCCTGCTGCAGCTAAACTGTCCTAAGAGCCTCTTCACCCTCTGTCTCCCAGGGCTCAGCTGGTGTTCAGTCTTCCGTGTCATTCCTCTGTCTGCTCAGCCTAATGACATTTCTGTGCTGCTTTGCATTTGGTGAAAAACATGCACACATTTCCGGGGTGTTTATCACAGCTGTGTACAGAAGTTTATATTGTCACTACTTTGCAAATAAAAAAATCACCTAGGTTACAGGTTACCAATGACAAATGCAGTGGAGCAAACTCCATTCAAACACATTTCTCACTCCAGCACTTCATGGATGAGGAGTGGGAGTGGACGAATTTATAGCTGAGGTAGTGGGCCTGGGTGGTAGCTGGGTTGGGCAGCCTACCAGTTTTCCTAATCTTCACCACCAGGGAGAGCTCTCCAGCATTGCCTAGGCTATTTCACCCAGTGCAGCAGGCAGTGAGGGGGGAGGGGGATTGTTCTCCTGCTCTAACATGCTTGGGCCTGGGCTCACCTGCACTCCACCACCAGGGCTAACTATACTGTTTTCGTAGGCAAGGTGCAGTTCCCTCCTCTCCTGATTGCTGCAACTGGTGCAAGACAGGGCCAGCTTTTCAGGGCTCATGTCTCCAAGGCCAACTTTTCCACCTCCCACAAAGAGCGGGTATACCGTGTGACTCACTGGGCCACACTATAGCTTCCACATTGAGATGTTTTGTTTGTTAGATTTTTTGGTTACTCTTTTAAATTTGGAGATTTTGAGGGTGGGGATTGCAAGGGCAGAGGGCTGAGGACAAGGAGAGGAAGGGATTATGACGCATGATGTGAAATCATAATCAATACAAAGTTAGAAAAGAGCACACACATTTCTGTACATAGATTATGTGCATCCCTATTTTTGCTTCTCAAGCAGTGCTAGCTAATGTGACAAGTACTCAGACATTTATTTCTTCTCCATGCTCAGGGCAAACATTTTTACACAATGTTCTTTACCATACTATATCTGGATGAATGCCATAATTTGGGGCACTTTTTTTTTAGCTAATAAGTGTAGATGTTTACTAAGCTCTCAGATAAGTTGACATAGACCCACAACACCGAAGTTGAAACCTGATGTAGCCAATGCTCACTTTATCAAAATGCTCTCTTTTGTTTCTTCTTTTCATTTTCTTCTTTATCTTCTTTGATTTCAGCAACATCTCTATTTCTTCAGGATTTAGACTCTTAAGAGATGATCCTACCTCATGACAACAAGTTAAATGTTTTGGCCCCTTGACTGGTCTCCTTCAAGAAGTGCCTTGATCACCGCTTTGATGATCAGATCATCAGTGTAGTTCTTCTCTAGAAACTCACACACTGACTTGCTCCCAGACTAAGTCTTGGTGCCTAGATGATGGCATTGGCCTTCCAGGCACAGTGTGTGCCAAGCAGGTCATTCTAATAGAGTCTGGAGGTGCCATCCAAGTCAAAACCCACAATCAGGGCAGAGAAGTCAGATGGCCTTTGTCCATTGCTTTGAGTATAGCACTGCTTTAGACTGGCAATGTAGCTGGCAATGTCTACAGTGACTGGATCCTCCCCAGACAGACAGTGACTCTGGCACTCGACCCAGGCCCTCTTGATGACTACCCTTGCATCAGCAGTGAGGCCTGCAGAGGCCAAGCAGACATTATAGTCCAAAGCACAGATCTTCTGTACTGTTCTTTCATTTTGTAGCTTCCTCATTGACTTTTTTCCACATCGAGAACAACAATGTCCCTTCACTGAACACTTGCATGGTGGAGCCCTTTTTGACCAATCTCGTGCATAGTTTACATGGAGGAGGTGGCCTTGGGTGAGAAGATAGTGGTGGCGAGGCTGTAACTCATCAATGCAGACCAACTTTTGACATTTTTATTCAGGATTAAATATGTATGATTTTTTCCAGCTTTATATTTTATGAGTATTTATGTCTTTCATATCTCTTTCACTGTAATTTGTATTATCAAACTTTTCAAACTTTAACTAAATCATTAATCCAGTTAAATTTAATAGTGTGGTAGAATTTGATGACTATAAGGAAAAAATGTAATAAGTATTGAATCATTTATTGACCAGGCCATGTCATGCTGACCTCATCTGTACCAGGCACCATGCTATTCACTAGAGACTCAAAGTTGAATCTATTTTATTGTCTTCATCAGATGCTGGGTGTGGAATCAAGTAAACATAATATAACCATGTACAGATTCTTCTGGAAAAATCAGCTGAAAACTATGCCCTCCCCATACAGAATGCAAGGACAATGAGTATTTAGGAACAGAAAAGGTTACAATGAACATAAAAAATGATGCTCACCAAAGGGAAGGTGGGCAAACTGTTGAGAGTCGGAGAGCACGCAATTAATGGTCCTGATGCAGGGAAGAGCATGGATGGTGCAGAGCTTTGTGGTGGAAGAACAGGCAAATGGAGGAATCCTTCCTGGCCTTTGGAGAAGAAAATGCCACCTAGAGAAAAAACACTAACTAGTCAGCATCGTTAACGCTGTGCAGTAAAACAAGGAGAAGTAAAAGCCAGGTGGTACTGGTGCATGCCTTTAATCCCAGCACTTGTGAGCCAGAGGTAAGGGGAGCTTAGTGAGTTCAAGGTCAGCCTCGTCTACAAAGTGATTTCCAGGACAACCAGGAATATACAGAGAAACCCTGTCTTGAAAACAAACAAGCAAAAAAATATATAGGATTACTGGGATGATTTGATGATCTGAGACAAAAACACAGTGAAATGCATAAAACCGGAAGAAGCGTTATCACGGCAGACCACACTAGATTATCACAGCAGACCACACTAGATTATCAC
>NC_022012.1:1851718-1885543 GCF_000317375.1 Microtus ochrogaster
CACTAGGGTTATCACGGCAGACCACACTAGGGTTATCACGGCAGACCACACTAGGGTTATCACGCAGACCACACTAGGGTTATCACGGCAGACCATCCTAGAGGCATGGAAAGTAAATAGAGAGGAGCATATGTCTGATTCTCACTTCTGTGGTTGTCATCAACATGAGGCAGGAAAAGGTTTATTTTCACAGAAGACTGAAATTCAAAGCAAACTGTCTCATCACGTCCACAGTCAAAAGTGAAGAGAAATGAAAGCATACATGCTACCTGCTTGCTTGCTTAGCCAGGTCTCTTCACTCATCTATTCATGCCTAGCCTAGGGAGGGAATGGTCCAGCCTACAGTAGGCTAGGTCAATTAACAGTTGAGACAACTCCACAGTTGTGCACAAAGGCCAACATGATTAAGACCCTTTTTCAGTGATTCTCATAATGGAATGTTGACATTTACAACTAATCACCACCACATACTATGGCAGATGGAGTAAGTGAAGGCTAGAAAAACAGACATGAGTGGTGTGGCCATGGTTGGCTGAAACTTAACCTGAATGGCAGGGTGGCAGAACAGCCTGGTACTATTCACAACAAGCAGGACTGTGAAAGCTGGGCAGTACTCTCAGAGGCATCGCGGTGTGCAGAGATTTGCCAGCAAGAGTACCCTACATGAATTTAACTGAGGTGTATAAATCAAGCTTCAAAACAGCAATGACTTTGTTCAGCCAAGGGAGTCATGACTAGCCTATTTTCTTCAGTACAGTGTGTGTGTGTGTGTGTGTGTATGAGAGAGAGAGAGAGAGAGAGAGAGAGAGAGAGAGAGAGAGAGAGAGTGAGCGAGAGCGAGAGAGAGAGAGAGAGAGAGAGAGAGAGAGAGAGAGAGAGAGAGAGAGCGCTTTGGTGTTGTATATTCACATATCCGTGCCTTGCCTCCAGGGTATTCTGAGTTTCATTTGTTTACTTTTATTGAAAGGACCTATCATTTCCCATCAAGCATCAAGTCACAAGGAACAAAGCAGCCTTTATTTGCCAAAGGTTTCAGTCTGAGAAGTGAGGGAAAAGGGAGAGAATTAGTGTTTCAGGAGGAGTCAATATATAATGGCCCATGAAAATTTTTCCATCAGAATGCCTAAGAAATTTGTTTGTCCTATCTTCATTCCAACCTTACAAAATAAATGTTAATCTTAATTTTAATTTCTTACATCTAAACATCTGCCTATGAAATAAACAAGAAAAAAACCTACTTCTCATAATTATTCACCAGTAATAACCGTAATAACCATTGTAACACTTTTCTCTCTACACAGCAAAATGCTGCCATTATACCTTACAAAACAGCATCTTCAGCAGTAGCCATGAGCTGGTCTGTAATATAACAGTGGACACCGACATTCTGTCAGTCTCTAATAGGTATTTTGAGATCCAACTCTTATAAAGGTTATCACCTTGGTATATGTATTGAAATTCCTTTTTCTTTTGTTTCACTTTGCTTTCGTTTGGTTTGCAGTGCTAGAGACAGGCTCAGAATATTGTGCATGCTTTGCTCATGTCTATTACTGAGCCACATCGCAAGCCCTTGTAATAATACAAGACATGAGCAACATCCTCAGTATGAGTCTTTGCAAGGCATGCCACACACTAACAATTCCCCTAGTAAAGGAAAAGAGCAATATTTTTGCATTTCAATTATTGTTTATGGAACATTTCCATATGTGAGTGTGTGGGATTCATGTAGTTTATTAATTAAAAGGACCTTTGGTGATGTGTTTTGAGGTCATTTGCAAAAATGGTCACTAAAGGCATGGCAGTATTAGGCAGTGTGGCCTTGTTGAAGGAAGCGTGTCACTGTGAATGTGGGTTTTGATGTCTCATATATGCTCAAGCCACACCTAGTGTCTCAGACCACTTCTTATTGCCTTCAAGTCAAGATGTAGGAAATTGGGTTACTTCTCCAGCACCTCATCTTCCTGAATGTCACCATGTCCCACCATGTCTGCCTGAATGTCACCATGTCCCACCATGATGATTGTGGACTGAAGTTCTGAAAATGTAAGCCAGCTCCAATGAAATGATGTTTTCTTTATAAGTTGTTGTGGTCATGTTGCGGTCTTTTCACCGCAGTAGAGACCCTAACTAAAATAGAAGTTGGTACCAGGGACTGGGGCATTGCTGTGATAGGTCTGGCCATGCTGTTGTCTGAAGGAATAAAGACTTTAGGAGTTTGGGTTACAAAAACAGCGGAATACTTTCAAGTGCTGCTTACTAGGCTATAGTAATAGGAACATGGAAATCAGTGGTGCTAAGACTGATTTAAACTGTGAGGGACTGGTTAAAGAGATTTCAAAGGAGAAGAATTTTACTATGTTGCCTAGAGGCCATTCTTATGCTATTTTGGTGAAGAAAGTGGCTACTTTTTGTCCTTGTCAGAAAAGTTTTTCTGAGGCTATAGTGGAGAGTTTTGGATTAATTCAATTGGCAGAGGAAATCTCAGAACAGCCTAGCATAGACTCTGTTGTGTGGCTACTCCTGTTAACGCTAATGAAGCAAACCGAGAAAGGAAATTTGAGGAGAAAAGGAGCCCCGGAAAGTAAAGTGGAGTTAAATCCTGTGTTTAAGAAGATGAACAATGTAAGAAACGGAACAGAGGGAGTGCTGACCTCAGGGCACAACCCCACCCAGCTAAGTTTCCAAATTGTGAAAGGAATTAAAGAAAAGCTTAAAGCCAGATGTGGTGGTGCACACCTTCCATGCCAGCACTCAGAAGTCAGAGACTGGCAGATCTCTGAGTCTGAGGTCAGCCTGGTCTAGAGATCTGGTTTCAGGACTGCCAAGTGTAGTCAATGAAGAAATACACCAAAACCATAAAATTGGTGAAGACCATGTTTCAGGTCCAACAAGTAGCAGAAGTTAGCGCCTACGCCACACGGTTCTGGAGTTAATGATAGAAGAAATGAGTGATAGAATTTGCCTCCATGTCTGAGGAAAGCCACCGAGGCCAGTCATGTGCCAGGGGTCCCTGAATGGAGGCCCAGAGAGGTCATTGTGTGAAGCTGTGAAGGTGAAACCTAGTTTGTCGTGGGCACCCCAAAGTGTTGGGAATGCCAAAGTCATGAGATACCTGCCAAGGAGAGCTGCTAACTGTGTAACCAGACCAAGAGAAAGAAGTGTTTGTAGTCAGCAAAGCTGAGAGGAGTCGGGGGTTTGGAGAGACTTTTGACATCAGGTATGGAGATGCAGAGTTTGGAGTTTCCCCAGCTGGTTTTTAGTCTTGCTTTGGTCCAGTATTTCCTCACCATGTTACCTTCCTGAAATTTTGGAATGGTAATGAATATCCTGTGTCACTATATGTTGGGAGTATGATCTTTATTTTCCAGGGGATTACAGCTAAGATACTGCATGAATCTCAAAAGGGACTTTGAACTTTAGATTTTTAAATAAGTTTGAGACTGTTATAAACTTGGGGGACTTTTGAAGTTGGACTGAATGCATTTTTGCATTATAATAAAGCTACAAGCTTTTGGGGGCCAGGGAATAGATGTGGTCCATTTGAGAGAAAATGACCCCCAAAGGGAGTGGCATTCTTAGGAGGTATGACTTTTGTTGAAGTGGATGTGGCCTTGGAGGAAGTTTGTCATTGTGGAGGCAGGCTTTGAGGTCTCATATGCTCAATTCGCACCTTGTCTGCCTGTATGCCACCATGTACCACTGTGATGACAATGGACTAAACTTGTGAAAATGTAAACCACTCCAATTAAATGCTTTTTCTTTATAAGAGTTGTTGTGGTCATGGTGTGTCTTCAAACCCTAGGACAGGTTGGTTAGAACTAGAGAAGGTAAGAGAAGACTGACATTCAAGTGGGCTAACTTACAAAATAACTAATTTCTAGTATTTATTTCTATAAACTGAATGATGAAATACACAGGAGAAAGATCCAAGTTATAATTAAGGAATGTGCACTTTAGTTGTTTGTATTGCTATAACACAATAACAAGACAGCTTATGAAAAAAACAGACATTTCATTTATTTCCTCAAAGTTTTGGAAACCAGGAAGTCTAAGATCAGGGTACCAGCAGGTGTGATATCTGGTGAGGGCCATTTCCTGAGTTACTGATGGCACCTTGTCATCATGCCTTAAGTTGGGAGAAAATGCTAAGAGTACCTCTAGGTATTCCTTCATAGAGTCACTAATTTGTCCATGAGGATTCCACTCTTTTGACCTAAGTATCTCCCAGATGATTGTTCTCCCTTGTAAGATCAGCATGCAGCTTATGATTTCAACATACAGCATTAAAGGGAACAAAAATATCTCACTCTTGCACAGAGATTTTGGAGTAGTGAAGAAATGAGTAAAGACTTCTTCATAGAACTTCTTCTGGGAACTAAGATTCCTTTGTAGGTGTGGCATGCTGTGATGGTTAGCACTATTGGTTTCATGCGATCTACACTGTCTAGAAGACAAGCCTTTGGCATGGTCTCTGGAGGACTGTATAGGGTAACTTCACTGAGGTGGGAAGATCCATACTATGTGGCCAGTGTCATTCTCTGGACTGGGATCCTGATCTGAACAGAAAGGATAAAGATAATTGAATGTGGGTTGATCACACCCCTCTTCCAGTCTGTAAGTGTGATGTGGCCAGCCAGCCACCCTCTTGCTCTGGCCATGGCCGTGCCATTTTTACCCAGATGGAACTTTCTTCGTTCGATTGTTTCTTATCAGGTTGTGTCTTTTGTGACAGCAGAAGAAAACCTGCTAATAATGCTCCCAAAGCAGGTTTTTCTATTAACACCATATAGACTACCCCAGGAGGGAACAACAGACATGCCAAATGACTCATGACTGTTTCAGAGAGCTCGGCATTCACCCAAACTAAAGGCACCTCTTACTTCGTATTTGATAAACTCATCACCCTTATACTTTAAGTCACTGTTATCTTTGTCCTCAGTCCTTGCCAGCTTGGATTAAGGAACAAGATTATTAGGTTGCTGAACATATGGTTCTGTTTCAATAGAGGAGAAGCTCTCTCCTGTGGTCATGTTTGCTATGGTCTGGAGAGTGAACCACAATAGCCATGCTTTCATTTTCAAATAGGAATTTGTTAAGTATATAGCAAACCAATGTAAAGAGCAGATAGAGACAGAGCAGACAGCAAAACGCCATCAACTCCGGAGGTTGTACAGCGTCACACAGAGGTGGCTGGGTGCATTGGCTCAGAAAGCAAACAAAAGTAACATTATCAAATCTGGAATTCCCAAACATCCAGAAGAAATTGACTGGCAGACTTGAAGCGGTCAGCTTGAGAGCCTGGCTGAGCCTTCCCTTCGTGGCTGAACCTCCAGTTTCTCTTTCCCCCATTTTGATTTTTTTACTGCATTCCCAATAATAAACTCTGTTGCAGCTGTGCCCAAGGACACATTTTAACTCTTGGGTCTTTTTGCTGTTCCTCGTCACAGAGTTAGGGTGTCCACCCCACCCTTGTGCAGAGTCTTAGGACAGACCAGCGAAGGCCTTTTTGCTCACACAGTCCTTTTTCCTATACGTCAAAACAGCACTTGACAGTTTGTCAAACTGATAAATATTGTAGTGCAAAACCCCAGTAGGACTCACACAAAAAGTTATTCCTGAGAGCTTACTTCTCTTTGAAAACTGATAAATCAAGAGAAAATACGTTTCTCCTGAGGTTTTGGACACTGTAGCACAAACATGAAATCAGGAGAAAAACCCAGATGGTATTCAATATGGCATTTCCATATGAACTCTTTATACACATCAAAGGATGCTGCGTGACTCTATTTTTAGGTAAAATTAAAAATAGAAACAGATGAATATCCAAATTCAACAACCATGCAAATTTTTCATGTGATATTGCAATTTAGTGTAATGTTTCATTCTGCAGAGTTCTGGTATACTAACCCACAGGTAGTTTGAAATTTAGTCAGGCTCTATTTTAATAAGATCTCTATTTTATTCAGAATATAGTTTTTAAGTCTAGTGTAAAGACATACATGCTAAAAAAGCATGCTTTGGAATGTAATGTTTTATTTAAGGAGAACGTTAAATCCACGTATTTCTCATGAGCGCAGGTGTTCTCGGCTGCTTGCCTGTTCTCCAGTGCAGAGGTGCTGTGCTGCCTTCCCCTGCCAAGTCCTCAGTGGTTACCTGTAGCCCTTCAGTTTTCAAGTTGCTCTTTTTCCTAGAACAACTTCTATCACAGCTACGTTTACACCCGAGACTCTAAGAATGAACAGAATCACCATTTGTTTCCGGCCAATCTAAGAAGAAAAAGAGAACCTTGTTGCATTCTCTGGCTTTTCATAGCCTGGGTTCCATGGCAATCTCAGAGGATCATTTATTGATAAGTCTAAGCTGTATAATATACTAGTAAAATGATAACTGGATAAATTCATTTGTAACAGTGTGAGTCCAAATGCAAGTCCTCACATGGAGACTCCAAGGTCTTTGAAGCCATCTATGCCCTCCAGTATTGATTCAGAAGTATGGGTCCCCTAAAGTAATGAGTTGCCTTGATTTTTTTTTAGTGAACATTTTAGGACGTAATGTTATTTTAAAGGCTAACACCTAATGCTGGAGAATTTGTCCACATTTCCTGTTCATTACTTTATCATCCTTGGCTGCTAGATACAACTATGTATTTATTCTCCTTAAAATCCACCAGCTTTTTGACAAGCAGATTCTAAGCATTGTCACAATGTGAAATTTACTTCATTCTCTCAGAAGTTTGAGAATTTTGTGACAAATTGAGGTATTTCCTGATTTCTGCTGGCTTTGGTTTTCTTCTGTGGGCAGTGAATGTAGAACATCAGTAACAAATCACAATAAAGTTACTGTGTGCATCATCCCAGCTTTGTGATCCCATAGGCTACTTGATTCTTTACCAGCAAACATGGACACATCTTTGGATATATTTGCATCTTAAGCTTTATTACATTTTTATGATTTGTCTGTATCTCACCATGTTCCATTATTCACAGAGACATTACAAATGGTAGTCAAATATCCAAGTATGTTATATACATGCATACTTTGCAACATTAAAATGATATCTGAGATGGAAATCAAATTAGGAACTGTCTTCTTACCATGACTAAATTGACACATACCAAAATAATGGGCTATCATGGGTCTGCTGTTCACTCAGGTCCAGGAAATGAAGACTCAGAGACACCTTGAGAATGAATTTAGTTTTAGCAGCTGCAGGCGTCCCCAACCTTGGTAGACTGAGGCACTTTCCCTTAGCCATTCAGCTTTTTTTATTTTTCCTGATATTTACACATTAATCTGTAGATTTTCATATCTCAAAATGACCTGAATGAAGCCCCAGAAATACAGTGCCAAAGGCAAATACCTGACTCAGGAGGTACTGCGTGGTTTTCAGGTTTCACCCTAACCAAGTTTTACACAGGCTTTGTATCCATGGGATTCACATAGGGCAGCAAAAGGTATCAGTAACACAAAGGATGGACTAGGGCTGGGTGCTGACTCTGGAGGTAGGCCAGGTATGGTATACACATAAATATTCATTCAATTAATCATGAACATCTTTCCTGACTGGCCAATTGTAGTAATAGGGGTGGCGGGGCTGCATCCCCAGCACCCCAGCCACCTGGCTAGCTTATGCCCTGGAATAATTACACGGACACTGTATTCTTTTAAGCACTGCTTGGCCCATTTCTATCTAGCCTCTTCTAGGCTAATTCTCACATATTAATTTAGCCCATTCTAATAATCTGCTGTAGCCCACAAGGTGGCTTACCAGGGAGATTCTAGCCTACATCCATCCTGGGTCGGAGCTTCATTGCGTGTGCCTCAGAGAGCAGAGCTCTCGCCTCTGCCCGCAAGAGTGGAGCATCGTGTCTCTCTGAGGCCTCTGCCCCCGAGAGGAGAGCTGTCGAGTCTGACCTCACTTCCTCTTCCGCCCAGCATTCTGTTCTGTTTACTCCTCCCACCTATGTTTTAACCTATCAGGGCAAGCAGCTTCTTTATTTAATTAACCAATGACCTTCCTCCATCAGCCAATCTCACACCAGAGTTTGCTATGCTTCTGTAAACTGTTCTCCCCAGAATCATATATTTAATCCCTGTTCCTAGCTGGTGGCATTGCATTAGAATGTTCTGGAACCTTAAGTGGTGGACAGTATGTCACTGGGACGGAGGCCTTCTGAGGACTATCTGGTCTCTGGAACCTTCCTGTCTTCCTCTCTGTGCTTCCTGCCAGCTGGGAGGTGAACGTTTCTCTACTGTCACAATATCGTGTCCCCATATTCTTGCTCATGTCATGTGGCCAAGAACCATATCCTCTGAAATTTTAAGCTGTGATTATTCTTTATTTCCTCATACTGTATTGCTCACAGTAATGAGAAATGTTACTAATATATCTTTATTCAACTGACTGATTCCACCTAAAACATACCCTTATAAAATAATTTCATAAAAAAGTCTATTCTATACCCTGACTTGCAGAACTATGAGCTTTTGTGTGCATATGTGTTTCTATGTGTGTATGTGTGTTCATGTGTGCCTATGTGTGCGTGTGCATACATTTGCATGTGTGTAATGTCTGTGTGCATGTGTATGTGTGTGCACTGCACAAATGCTAATGTGCATGTATTCAATCCTGCCAAAATCATCATAAACAGAAAAATTTAATAGTATTACTTAATAGGACAGAGACAGGCAGAGATGAAGACTGTTTGCAGGAAGTGTTGATCCTGCAGCAATTTTTAATTAATCCACTACATTGGGAATAGAAATGTGGATTCTCACTGTGCACACGTGCAAGGTGCTAACCACCATTCCTTCAGGAAGATTGCCCCACTTGTAGTTAGTGGCAGTGGCGGGAGGAGTTTAGTTCATTGACTGCAAGCTTTAGTGAGTAAACAAACATTGAAGAGAAAAAGCATTGAATATGTTCCTTGCTGTTTTTTAACTCATATTGTTAAACTTTTAACTATCCTCTTTCTCAGAGACTCCAACCCTGTACTTTTTAGGTTAGAAGTTAATTGGTAGGAAATTATTTCCTTAAGTTTAATTTCGCCAACCTTGTGTTTTAGGCTCTGTTCTATAATTTACCTCTTCATCTTTAAATAAAGGACCTCTTGCCTTCCTTTATTTTATACTCTCCATTTCCTGTTTCTTTTATACTTTTATGTCTGCATCAATACTCTGCACCAGGTCTTAACAGGCACCATCTTTCATGCTAGGACATTTTTTATAATATGTTTGTATTTGTTGAACAAGACTGTGGACCTCTTTGTAAGTGGTTGAGTAATAACACTGAAGTAATGTTCTTGTAAAGCACAGAGCTGGAGTTTTATCGGCCTGAGCTTAGAGCTCAAATAGTTTCTGGCACAGAGTGAGAGTCTGTGGAGAGTCAGTCCATCACCTCACTTCTCGTATAACGTAGTAATAGAAAGCAATCAAGAACCTGATGAGTCACCTCCAGCACACACTTTTTTACTTTCTTGTCTGCCTCTTTTGTTCATGCCATGACTTTCCAAGTGGACTGGGCCCTAGTTATCGTTCAACTAGTTATAAATGAACCTGCAAGTAATCTTCAATAAGAAGTACCCATTTCTGAATTAATATTAAAGCTGGGAGAGCAAATCCAGTACTTTCCATGGCATACTCTCAAGGCTAATCTGCTAGCATTTATAGTAAATATGTGCACACAAATGCCAGCTCTCCAGGGTTACAATGGAATTGAATTCCTTACAAAGAAAATATTTAGTCTGCTTTATGTTCTTTTGATTAAATTGTATTTTATTTTTTTACTTTATCTTCTGTTATCTGCCCCTCATTTTCTCCAGCAACCAACCCTCCGTCCACATACCATAAGACTGATTTGTTCTGAGTGGCTCCATATGCCCTGACTGGCAAGACACAGAAGTTATGTGGTTGAATAAGACAAGAAATTTTAAATCTGCAATATGATTTTTTTAACTCTCCCACCAAACTTTCAAGAAAAGTATAAAGTGCCTTTGAGTATTTTAGTTTTTATCTTAGGTTCTCAGTTGGCTTGGGGGGGAGTCTTTACATAGCTTTAAAATCATCAAAAGATACACTACATTGCTTTTAAATTCAAAGATTAATTTAAATTCCTTTATGACATGTTCAACACAAATAGAAATGCATTATTTTGTGTTACCAGACACTTTTCTAAATTTCTAAAAAATAATTTTTCTAAATAATGTATTTTACCAGTTTGTTTAAACCCATCAGTTTCTGACATTACTGGAAATCACAACAATCAATACCTAATATCACTTTCAAGGGAGCTGGAGAAATGACTCAGTGAGTTAAGTGTTGCTGTGTAAGTGGGAAGGCCTGGGTTCCAATCTGCCCAAGTCATGTAAAGTTGGCATTGTAGTGAGTATCTGTAATCCCAGCATGCCTAGTTTGAGATGGGCGTGGGCACAGGAGAGCCACATAAGCTCCTGGGCTAGCTGGCCTGTGTGTGTACCTATGAATGACCAGGGGCCTTTTAGAAGTCAAAGTGGAAGACAATGACCAACACCCAAGGTGGGTCTCACACACATGCTGCAGAGTCACACTCACACATATGAACAAGTACACACGTAGACACACAAAAAGTAAATTAATGAATTTTTGTTTGGCTTTTCAAGACAAGGTTTCTCTGTGTTACAGTCCTGACTGTCCTGCAACTAGCTCTTGTAGATCAGGCTGCCTCAAACTCACAGAGATCATCCTGCCTCTGCCTCCCAAGTGCTGGGATTAAAAGTGTGTGCCACCACCTCCCAGCAATGAATGTTTAAAAGTACTGGTTTAAGGGGTAAAACATATCTCATTATTAATACCACATGCTGGATTTATTCTCAGAATTCCACAGTTACTTCAATGTTCTATTAGCTATGCTCAAATTATTAGTAATTTTGATCCCTGAAACAAAACTGTTATCTGAACAAGACTCTTAAATCCTCTGTCATCCAGCCATGGATGTGTTGTTAGCTTAGGAAGCCTACACATACCATGTGACCAGTGAGTTAGCCAGGTGAGCTGAAGGGAGGTGGACACAGGGGACAGGGTGAGTTCAAAGATGATGGAACCAGGGGACAGGGTGAGCTCAAGGGAGATGGAAGCCATGGGACAGTTTTAGTGATTCTCTATCAAGTGTTCATTCTTTCACCCAATCATTTTAGCTCTCCTTGCTGAGTTTACTCCCTGTTAAAATGCTACAAAAATTAATTGCTTAAAATTTGAATAAATCATGATAATCAAGGATGGTGGTACAACCTGTATTCCCAGAAATTGTAAGATAAAGGCAAGAAAATAGGGAGTTCAAGGTCATCCTGAGTTACACAGTGAGTTTAAGGTCAGTCTGAGCAACAAGAGATCCTGCCCCCTCCTTCAAATCAAAACAAGTGATAATAATGAAAGTAAAATAGTGGAATCAGTGGCAATGTTTCTTACTTTTGTAAATGTGTAATAGGCTTCCACAATGGCTATGTAGAACCCTCATTTCATCCCTGCGGTTGCTTAGAAACAGGACTGAGACTATATTTATAAATCTTTTGGATACTTTCTGGGCAGTGTGGCAATGACATGGTGTAAGATCATAAAATAGTCTTTGCAAAAATGGAACTTAATATGAAACATGATCAATAAAAACTCAGAGACAGAAATTAGGGTTCATCCTGAAGGTTAGAAAAACAAAACAGCCAGCCACTGGCTGCACTTACCTCTACCTCAGTCTGAAATGGCCACCCTGCCTCCAGGAATCTCAGAATGAGACTGTGACTGAGAGCTGTCTCCTCCCATTTTATATTTCTCCCCAGTGCTGTGATTAAAGGTACACAGCACTGGAATAAAATGCCCAGTTTCTATGAAAAACTAATGTAGCTACTGGGATTAAAGGTGTGTGTCACCACTGCCTGGTCTGTAAGACTGACCAATGGGGTTGTTTCACTCTCTGATATTCAGGCAAGCTTTATTTATTAAAATACAAATGAAATGCCACTACAGTAACAATCCCTTTGTAAGCTAAAAATTTCCTAACTGTGTGACTGTGTTTGACTTTGGACGGGTAGCTGAAGAATATAGGTTTGTGACTTCAGCTTCTGACTCTCATCTCTCTTATGAGGATCGTGATTCTGACTTGCTGCACTGAACATTTATGAGATGGCAGAACTGCAGGCTGCATCAGTATTTGTATCTATAGAATTAATGATCATTGACTATTTTGTTACTTCAATAACTCAATATTCTCTCTTTGCATTTAATCTCATAAATAATGTTATAGTATAAAAATTGTGATTAAAAATATTACCAATACTCATGGCTCCATTTCTTCATCATTACTGTATATTGTAATGGATTGCCAAATGTATCTCATGGAACCAATGCTGATTTTTTTCAGCTAAGATAAAAAGTAAGATCCTAGAACATAGAGGTAAATATCATTTTACCTTAGGTTACTGGGTATCAGTAGTGCTATCTTGGAGGAGATTCCAAGGTCAAAGACAGGAAAATGAGTTCAAGGTAGGTCTCAAGTCAAGAAAGTGAAATGAAAAGCCAAATATGGCATGCAGAAGAAAGCAAGGCGACAGGAAGCCCAGTGCAGGTCACAAGACAGCAGGAAGCTTCTCAGTCTCAGTGTGTGTGTCAGAATCACGTGGAAGCCTGGCTGGGCAGAGGAGGGTGCAGTCGAGAACGCACTGGTGCTTTGGTCAGCCATACAGCAGTGGCTGTCGCCTAGGGGTGACAGTGCTCCAGTGACTCTTCAGGACTTGGTGGGAGACTGTGCTTTCTTAAAGGGCTATGGACATAATAGAGGCAGATGACATTATTTAAACTGGATTTTTAAAAGTTAAATCCATAGTTTCAATTTTATGAATCTACAAATAAGATCCTCCTTCTATTTGAAGATACAAAATAAGGGTCTATACTCCTGCTATGTACATACACATAGGAATTACTGTTATGTGTGTTACTATGGATAGCTTATGTTTTTGCTTTAACAGCTCATGCTTGGCTCTGGGTAAGACTGCTCTGTAACGTCAGCTGCCAGAATCTGTTATTGCTCTGGAGTGACTTTGTACCTTGAGTCATAGATTTCTTGAACTCCCGAATTTCCTTTGTAAAGTGCTGATATTACTTACTGCAGAGGGTTACCATGGGGATGAAATGCAGAAGTGAATTCAAAGTCACTTATCAGAGTGCCTAGCACATAATAATTGGTCCATAAATGTTAGCCATTATTGGAACACCAAAGTAAATGCTTTTGTTCAGGAATGCGACTGTGCACAGTGTTTGTAGTTATCTGGTGTTTAACTGATACACAGTTCTCTGCTCCTATAATTCACTGCTACTCTCCTGCCAAGAGTAACCCTGGGTTGGCATGAAATTATAAATTATATGTATACAATATGATTTAAAAGTTAAAGTGTACTGCAAATAGGCAAGAATCAAAAACACCTCTGACAAATTTTACACTTAAAAGAGGACACTTTCTCCTATCCATTGATGTTTATTTATTTATTTTATCAGAAGGAGGGTCATTTCAGGACTACTTGTGTCACGGTTCACAAGTTGAGGTCTGAGGACAAACTCTGATGTCCATTATCAGCTTTTGTCTGGTGTGAGATAGTCTCTAGTACTCATTGCTCTATACACAATGATAGTTGACCCGTGAGTCTCAGGAATTCTCCTGTCTCAAGCTCCCATCTGCCCTTGGAGTATTAAAAATATGGATGTGTCAAGCTGCTTTTGGTTTTACATGGGCGCTGCAAATCTAAACTCAGGTGCTCATGTTTACACAGAAAGCATTTTCCACATACTCTCCCAAGTTTCCCCACCATTATAAACATCAATTGTGGGACAGATTGCCTGGGTTTGTGTTTTTAATGCACCAGAAACCTCATATGTCAAATAATGACAGTGTTTTTTATAATCATGCCTATTACAGACAAAACACACATATGCGCATCGACTTGACTCTGGAAATTAAATGAGAAGAGCTAAAAAAAATGTCTGGCACAAAATAAACACCAGTATAATCTTCTGTTACTCGCACTGAGTTTATATTAATGTAGACTTTGGAAGACACTTGTTTGTAAGAAAAACATGTTAAAAAAACTGATTGTTTCCTTACTATTTCAATACAATGCTGTTTGTAAATTTACCAGCCTGCAATCGAGTGTTATGTAAAATGATAACCTCCTCCACAGTCTCCCTTCAGATGTGGTTGTCGTTTCTCTTATAACCACAGTTCATATCTTTAAGATAATCTAGCCTGTAATGACGTACTCAGATAGATGTATTTTAGAAAGCTCTTTTCACACAACCTCTCAGTATGGACTTTAATGGTGGCCCTTGACCTCACTGTTGCCAAGTGCTATGGTGTTTCCTCAGTTTGGCCCTGGACTTTGACAGTAAGAGTGTCTCTTTGCAAGGAATCTTAGCTCAAATGTGGTTTCTGTCCTATGGACACTTCTGCTTTCCCAAGCAAGCCTGTTGTCACTTGACACCCAAGCAGATCACTAACACCAAGCTTGACCTCCTCCTGGGCTCTTCAGGATGGATGGCTCCACACCTGGGCTCTGGGGGCTCAGTGAATCTCACACTCTTTCCTCTGGAAGCTCTAGGCCTCACATCTACTCTGCTCACTCCAACATTTGTAATTGAATTCCTCATCACTACATCACGTTGAACTTGAATGTCGCCAAACATTCCTTGCAGGTCCCTGGGGTCACACACACCCTGTGTGATGATTAGGATTAATTTTCAATGTGACACTGAGGATATAGAACTCTAGGCACACCTACAAGGAGCTGTCTAGTTCAAAGTTAATGACAGGAAGTGTCTGTGATGGATTGTTCCTTGCTCTTAGTTGTTGATATTATATGAACACCTGCTTGAAGTTCCTATCATTTGGGGTTTCCATCAATGATGAACTACAACTTGGAACTGTGAGCCAAATAGCCCCTTTCTCCCCTAGTGACTTTTGTCAGGACATTTTATCACAGCAGCAAGTAAAGAATGCAAAACACCTTGCGAGGCCTGTGACTCACATCTGGTCTCACCAAGCCTCTGGTCCATACTTTTGTTATCTGACTTTTACAATATGTCCCTTTTGATGCTGGGACTTATACCCAGCTGCCCTGCTGTGTGAGAACCTCTGTCACGTCTCCCAGGAGATGGCTCCTCAGCAGTACTTTGTGTGATTCGTTTTACCTACCGCCAGTGGATTGATCTTCCCTTTGCCAAGCCACTCATTCATCCCAGAGCTTTCCATTTCCACTCACATCAAGTGCAGATGCTTCAGTGTGTCTCTTCAGTGTTCCCAAATCCGTCTTTAAAGACTGTAGGCTGAGAGTCAGGGTGAACGGTGGCGGACAGGCCTCTGCTGTCGTCTAAGCTCACATCTTATATTCACTTTCCCCTAGTTCTCACGACCTCAGGACAACCAATGCCCTTAGAGTTTACCCCTGCCTCTTAACTTTCTTTTGGGACTTGTTTACATGGTGTGACAAGCATCAACATAATACTTGCAACCACTGGATATTATGCCTGAAAAAGACCAAAGAAACTTGCCCCAAACCCTTTAGTACATAAATGAGGAATCTAGGTATTTAGTTGCCTTTTGAGATGTATCCTTCCTTCTATTTATGACATGCATTATGTGTGTGCATTTCTTGCTCCAGATGCTATGCTAGATTTGGATATAATTTGGGAGTCACTTAAAGAATACATCCTGTCTTCCTACAGGCCAATCAGTGTGGATGCTTGTCACTCCATGCCTGTGTTCTCTAACACTTCCTCAGGACAAAATGAGAGAGCCAGTGTTCTTCAGTATAAGGGCAAGGGGGAAGAAAGAGAAAAATAACATCTGACAGATGTTTCTAGTTCTTTGAAATAAATTTCTCCAGTCTTAGAGGATGTCTGTTACAGAGCCAGTGCTGTTATCCAGGCCCAGGGAGGCAACCTCAGCTTTTTCAAATGCCACACTGCTCATGTCTGGAATGACTCCCTCTCCTTCAGTCTGACTAAGCTAGCTGCAATGCATTAGCCATCCAGGGAGTTCCAAAGAAAGCTTCCATTTGTACCTCCTCATAGGAATGCCTGTTGATCACCCTCTCTCTTATTTTAGAAGTTGTAACAGCTGGCTTCAGCAGCCCCACCTTTTAGGCCTTCCCCCAGTCAGGCTCACTTGAATTATAGGCCACAAAGACTTTTTTCCCCTGTGGAAGGATACAAATAGACTGTGGTTGGAAGTCTGCTTATTATGGAATGCAGAAACCCTAAAAATGTCAAGAACTCTAAATGCTGAAACATATCGAATGATATCCACCATGCAGTGTTGCAATTCTGATGATAGCCACCCTAGTCATTTCACAGATTAAATGTACAGGCCCCCAAAATTGACCTCATTTCAGACACTTGGAAAAATCTCAAGTCAGCTGCAGTACTGCACAGTTGGCTATTCACACACGATTCCCACGTTGTCCTTCGGTAACGCAGGAAAACATTATACTTCAAGTTCGATACGAAGACACCAAAATTAGGAGTGTGAAATAATAAGACTCGGAGGATAAGTCCCAGAAGGTTCCACAAGTTCCTGGGTCAGCTCTTGGTGAAGAATGGGTTACAAGCAGGAAGCCTTCAAGAGTGATCAGAGATTCTACTGTGATCTCATCACACAGGCGTGATTTACTGAAGCAGTGGCACTGTGAAGTGGATATCCAGCCCCACTGCCATCCTTAGATGTCGACAAGTCTAGTCTGATTTCCCATAGCTAAATACCTCTTTAACCACATAGCTTTTCTGTAAGAACCGCACAGAAACTTCTCTGTAGTCCCAGGTGTCCCATCATGAAAACAGAGATACTCCTAGCATCCGAATGGCTTGAGGAGAACAGGTCTGGAGCCTGTTCCCAGCAACCTAAGACAGAGAGCAAATAAATTATCTATTATAAAGCCTTCAGAAAATAAACAAAGATTGGATCTGTTTATGTCCCAGAAAGCCAAATGAGAGATTTCTGGAGTTTATCAGAGAAAAACTCACCTAAAACTTTTTATTTGGACAAATTATAAGTTGCCCTGGATATGATTAGAGTCTCTTCATTTATCTTTTCTCACTAATTCATTCAACCTTGTTTATTGAACCCCGCAGCCACTAGAAATATTACCAAACTGAAGTTAATCATTTTATATAACAAAATAAAGACAAGACATGAACTGTTTGGTGATATTCTCTCATTTGATTTCAAATTTGTTTGAGATGATTGGATATGTTTGCTTCTCAAGGGTAATGGAGAGGAAAGACCCAAGGTTGCAAAGCATGGGCATTAGGAACTGTAAGACATTTCGGAAAGCAGGCAAAATAGAAACATGGATGTTTTTTGTTGACCCAAGTTCACCACTTGGTCTTCTATCTTTAAACAAAATCAAGAAGTGCTTTGAAATGCCATGTTGTAAATTTTTCTTTTTGTTGTTGTTGTTTTGACTTTTCTGTAAGTGGAGCAGCATACTAATTTCTCCAAGTTGTGACTACTAACAGAGGGCAATCACCTCACAGACTTGTACCGAAGAGATGAGAACATCCAGGTGACAGGCCATGGCCACGTGCAGAGCCCTCGCTTCCCAGGCAGCTACCCCCGGAACCTGCTCCTCACATGGCGCCTCCATTCCCAGGAGAAAACACGCATACAGCTGGCCTTTGACCATCAGTTTGGATTAGAGGAAGCAGAAAATGACATCTGTAGGTAAGAGAAAATGATGCTTTTCAGTGTTCTAGTCAAAGTGGGAGGAACTGAATGAAAAACATCACATCAAACATTCTTCTCTTTTTTTTTTTTATTTTTCGATACAGGGTTTCTCTGTAGCTTTGGAGCCTGGCCTGGCACTCGCTCTGTAGACCAGGCTGGCCTTGAACTCACAGAGATCCGCCTGCCCATGCCTCCCAAGTGCTGGGATTAAAGGCGTGCGCCACCACCGCCCGGCTCAAACATTCTTCTTAAACTGTTTGGAATTACCCAAACATTTCTTATTAGTTCCTTTCCCCTTCCCTATAAAACGCTCACAATCTGAAGATCTCACTTAAGTTAGTGGTTGATCACAGTTGTACCTACAAAGAAAAGAGGGGCAAATGTTATATTAACAATAAAATGGTCTTTCTTTCTAAAAAAAAAAAAAGTGTTGTGTTGGCAGTGTAGAAGGCCCACATAAATAGACACTACCATCAATCACAATTACATGTTTCCCTGAGGATAGACTGGGGATCTGTGACTTTCTAAGACCTACAGAGGCCTTTGTGAGACATTAGATGCATCTAATCCAGGTCCCCTGAGCTGCAAACTGTAACCGGGCCACAGTCTGCCACAGGCACAAAGTGTCAAGACCCTGCTTGTTCCAGAGGTCAGGCCACTGTAACCATGACAGGCAATGGTGACAGATACTTAGGCCAGGACCTCTCTAGACGTGGGAAGGAAGCTGAGCAATCCTAGCGTCCTTGTGCTCTTCTTCCCTGAACAGGGGAGAAGATGAGAGTCCGCTAATGACCCTCCCTCATTAACATGCTTATCAGAGAAAGTTCAGGCTTCAGCATCTTACCCCTCAATCATCTCTGTGAGACCTCTGGGGGACTTTCCTTGTCTTCTTTGTACTTCACTGGCTGTATTTATTCTGCATTGCCAACGAACTCCTGAACTACTAAATCTTTTCCACAGTTTATTTTCCTCTGAATAATAAAAAGAGGTGCATCCAGCTTGCTTGTCCTTTGTTTCATTTTGATTATGCTGACAGCTTTTATTATGCTGCTGCTTTCCCCCAGAAAATAAGAGTATGGACTATCATTTTCTAGGAGCACACAGGGTAATGTATACCAGAAAGCAGAGTCAGATACACACATGGAGAACTAATTAACATCTGCTAAGAAAATAAACTAAAGCTGATCTTCTGTCTTTCAACGTGTGTGTGTGTGTGTGTGTGTGTGTGTGTGTGTGTGTGTGGACAAAAAATGGTGAGAGGGACAAAATTTAAATAAAATGCAGTTAAAAGAGATTGGAGGAGAGAACATGGTAGATCTCAGCTTCCTTTGCAGTTACTGTGCTAAAATAGCCTGACAATAGGAACTAGTGGCTGAAAAGTCCATTTTGGCTTACAGCTCAAAGGTGGCAGGGAATTCAAACAGCTGGTCCCATGGTAATGTCAGTCATGGGATGGGGAGGAATAACTTTCTTGATAGTGTACGATCCAGGGCGCAGGCCCGGGAGTAGTTCCTGTACAGCGAATGTGTCTTCTCACCTCACTAACCAATGGAGATGATTCCCCACATGTGCCCCAAGGTCTACATCTCTAGTGATTCTAAACCTCATCAAATTAACAACTGTGGTCTATGTTCACATACAAAAATATGTGAGCTTGGGAGCTTTGTTTTCTCCACTCTGAACAGTTCTCTAACACCTGCCAGGGGTTCTATAGTTAGTTCATTTTATTTCTGGCATGGCCACTCGGGTTTGACATCCAATGCCACAGAGTTCAATGCCTTAAGTGTCCCCATTGTTAAATGTCAGATGTGGGTCCCTGGCCTTCCATCTTCTGTTCTATGCAATGAACCAGAGCTTCACAGCCCTGCCTTGGCTTTTCTGAGTTGCTACCACAGTCAGAGAACTCACAGATTTCCTTGGTGTCACCAATAGTTCCATCATTAGCATAAAATGCGGTGATAACTCCAGAAGCTTTCCTCACTCTCCCACTTGGAAGCCCCAGAGTCTTAGGTGAGCCAGAACGAGGGCCTGATACCTGCTTCCTTATAACAGAAAGCAAGCCACAGATGAATTGGGACTTTGGCCCAGACAATATCCGAGCAAGTCTTATGCGGGCTCACTTTCCAGGCCTTTCATCCATTGAAGCTGCTTCTCAGATTTTTCAGGATGGAGCAGAATGGTACAGGACGACGGACGCACACAGAATAGTTAATGGGTCTGTGCTGTGCTTTATAGACTAACACCGAGAGCGATCCTGTGTTAATGTAGACTCAATCGCCCGCTGTTGTGAGAACCAGCATTACTGATGAGCAGGCATAGCCACTTAGCATCATACCCTTTCCTTTCTAAAAAAGGTCATAAAGAAACGAGGCCCTTTGATCTACGAAGATGTCAATCATGTACTTCTCAAGGAAGTGTTGAGTGGGCAAACTGTTTCACAATGAGAAGTGGTTTGCAATCTTCATATGGTGAATATTAGGACATGTAGCTCAACTTACCTCTAAAATATGTTACATATTACAGCTACTTATTTTTTCCAGAAAACATTCTAGGCTTCATGTTCTGAAAGTTGCTTTTAATTACATAGGACATTGAAACTGTCATAGTGGAGGAAATGAGGGTTCTTTCTGGGTAGACTGATTGAATTCCAAGTTTGCCAAACTTTCCCCCACACAAGCTTTCGGTTTTGCACATTCATTACTGCAGGTTATTGTTTTCAGTTAGTTGGTCATTAGGAATGATGTGTGTGTTTTTTCTCAAATCAACCTTAGTAAAAACATTAACGGAATCCCATTGTTTCTAGGTATGACTTTGTGGAAGTGGAGGATATCTCTGAAACCAGCACTGTAGTTAGAGGAAGGTGGTGTGGCCACAAGGAAACCCCTCCACGGATAACGTCAAGAACGAACCAGATTAAAATTACATTCAAATCCGATGATTACTTTGTGGCAAAACCTGGATTCAGAATTTATTATTCACTGGTGGTGAGTAGCTAAACTGCTCTGTAATTTGAAAAGACACTGAATTCATAAAGATTATTTTCTGTGATTAAATACAGTACTATGAGGGGTAATATAGTCAATTCCCTATTTCATGTTTATTCCTTCCCTATGGACAAAATCTTAAAGCCTTCATTTATAGGATAATCATTTTGGATCTAGTCTGCTAAACTCAGGGCCATGGATTTTGAAAAGAAATAGAAAATAGAAATGGGAAAGGGTCTGTAGAAAGTATGGTCAATTCAATTAAAGCAAGGTAAATATATCTTTTTTAAATGGGTGGGGAGTGTGTGTGTGTGCGTATACGTGTGTGTGTGTGTATTAAACATCTTTTAGGAGTTAAAATAGAAAACAAAATATTTCCTCCTTTGATTTGAAAAAGTTGTTCATAAATTCTATCACAGAATTAAAATCCTTCTGATTTTAGCTTAAATAATACCCCAGTGTTGAGAAGGGCCCATGTTGTTGACTAAGAGCTTGAGGGTTAGCAAGCATCTTCAAGACCATGAAGTCCTACTCTGGGCTAAAGAATCTGAATCCTGTTTGATACACTCATGCTTACTTATAATCTACCTTCTACCTAGGCCTCTTGCAGTCATTTCCAGCATGAAATGGTTATGAGTGTTTGGAAATATTCAACCTCATAGTAAGCTGGAATCCACATTAGAGTTAATTCTAGCTGTTGGGTCACATGTGGTCATGAATCTTCATTCCTCTTCCATTCGTCTAGCTTGAAGTGCCAAGTAGGACACAGTATTCTAAACTTGATTGATCCCTTTGTCTTTTCTGTTTTAATTGAGCTTAGAATGGAAAAATATCTGTTTTTATCATCCAATGTTTTCTTGCATTGTTCTGAGTTATAAAGCACTAAGTGACTTCTATACCAGAACAGAGTCAAGGAAAAACTAGCAGGAGTTTACACTGGTTCCAGTTTTAATTTAGAACAAAAACATCAATTGTGGTTGAGATTATTGCAACTTAAGTGATACTGCTAACCATGGAAATTAAGTGTGAATGTTTAGTTTCTCCATTTCATTCCTCTTTAAGCTATTGTTCCCAGGCAAAGTGGACTTGGCACATTTGGTTGGTGATGAGACGAATGGCTCAGCAAAAAAGCTTTTCTCCTTGAAAGGTCAAGGACTGCTGCTCAAGTACATATGCCTTCTGCAATGCCTTGGGTGTGCTGCTCAAGAACATATGCCCTCTGCAGTGCCTTGGGTGTGCTGCTCAAGTACATACACCCTCTGCAGTGTCTTGGGTGTGGTTAAGTAACACACTTTACAACCAGAGATAACTTATTTCTTTTTTTATTTTACTTGTTATTCATTGTATGTGTGTAAGTGGACATGTCTGTGGGTCTGGTTGCTCATTTAGTACTTGTGGAGATTTATGTTCATTTCTATACCCTACCTTTTAAAACTTTATTTATCTTTGATAATTTCATGCATAAATACAGTGTAATTAAATCGTATGGATCTCTATTTTCCCCTCCAACTACTTGTGAATAACCCCTAAGACATGTTCTCTATCTATCTATCTATCTATCTATCTATCTATCTATCTATCTATCTATCTATCTATCTATCTCTATCTCTCTCCATGCCTTCCTTCTTCCCTCCCTCCAATATTTCACTGAGCTGAATTCCTGCTGCCCATAAGTTCATGGGTGTGAGACACCATCCTGGGTGACCTGCTCTGAATTATACCACTGAAAAAAACAATTGTCTCTCTCCCCAGTAACCACCAACTGCTAAGAGCTCCTCATTCAAGGCTGGAACCTTATGACATCTTTCTCTCCGATCTGGAATTCTGGCTGGTTTAGCTCTTATGCAGTCCCCCACCACTGCTGTGCGGTCACGAGTGCAATGTCCAGAAGACATTAATTTGTAGCAGTCATCCACAAACTCTGGCTTTTAAAATCTGTCTACCACTTTTTCCACTGTGTCCCCAAGCCTAAGGATTAGGGTTGTGACTATCTGTCCTATTTAGGGATGAGAATCCCACAGCCTCATATTCCCTGTACATTAACCAATCTTGAGTCTTTGCTTTAAGTCATCCTGACCGAAAAAGTAGCTCCTTTGAGAAGGAGCGTGCTGCACTATGAATATAAAGTAAGTATTTAGAAGACAGTTTGATACTATGTCTCTTTAGCAAAATAATAGTAATAAGTTCTCTCCAGGGTCTATGACCACCCAGCCACCGGTTCTTGGCCAGGCATACAGTACTATGCATGAGCTTCCACAGTTGATGAAAGCCTTAAATACAACTAGAAATCTGCTGCGTACCTTCATCGCATCCAGTCACTATTTTGTCAATAGACAGCTCTTGCCAGACCAGTCATTGCTGTAGTCTGTACAGTTCACAGCTGGGTCAGACTGCTGATGGCTTTTCTCCAGTATAGCCTGCAAAATACCTTGTGGCACAGTGAAAGCAGAAGAGACAGCTTCCCGGTGAGCGCCAGTTGGATTTTGCCATGCCTTGTAAGCAAAGTGTGTGCTGTCTTCCACAATAAGATCTTGCTACCTAGTTCTAATGGATAACCAGGACCAGAGTCTACATTATTTGGGTCGATCTCTGAAGATATACACCACCCATCCAAAAACTTGATAGGGTATAATGTAAACGAACTTTCTTTGGACTGTTAGCTCCTAAATAATGACACAGATACTTCTTATTAAATCTGAAAGCATGGTCTTAGCTTAGGCTTGTTTTCAAATAACTCCTAAAACTTAAATTAACCTGTTTATATTAATCTACATTCGGCTACATGACTCATTAAGCATCCTCCATGCTGTATGCCCAACATCCTCCAAATCCCTCTGACAAGTCTTTGCCTCTCAGATTCTTCCCCCAGATTTCTATCTCTCCCCAGAAGTCTAGCCTATCCTTTCCGGCCTAGCTATTGGCCGCTCAGCTCTTTACTAAACTAATCAGAAGGTGTCTTAGGCAGATGAAATAAAACATAGACGAATCTTCACAGTAAAAGATTATCCCACATTTCCCCCTTTTATGTAAAAAAAAAAGGAAAGGTCTTAACTCAAGCACAGTAAGACTATGTACAGTAAGAATGATTATCTAGTGAGACTTATATTCACAGTGTTCAGTCCATTTGTATTGGCAGATTGGATGAAAGTACTTTATCTATCCTATCTTGGGGAGTTCAAAGTTTGGTACCTAAATCACTTCCTTTCATAACTTTGTGGAGATCACCCCTTATGTTTTTACGTTTTTTACCCTTGCCCTTAGTCTTATGCCCTCACACCCACACCTTTTTTTAGCCCCTTTTACCCTTATGCCTCACCCCTTATGTCTGATGCTTTGTCCTTACATCTGATGCCCTTGTGCTCATCTTCCCCTAAGGAATAAAGAAACTTGCATGAAAACGGTGCCTAAATCAGTCAGACCCATTCCTAAGCTGTGTTCTCTTGTTGTAGAAGTGCTGCCCTGAATCCCGAGAGAGTGCTGAGGCTGGTACTTGGTAGCTCCTGACACCTGGTATCAGACTTCAGAAGTGTCAACCAGCACTACGTCGGGCTGTACTGAGTTTTCCTTTCTACCTCTCTTCGTTTATTTCTTCTGATGCTTGGAGGGACCCACACAGCTGTCTAACTTACCATTTAAAATTGGTTAGAGAATGATCAAAAAGTCTTCGCTATGACACCTAACTAATTGTAGTCATGATTCTGCAAGACTGCATTTCTGCTGAAATTGTTCTACCTTATCACATTGATATTAGGAGATATCTTTTGGTCTGGGGAGATGGCTCTGTGACTAAATTGCTTGCTTTGCAGTCACGAAGACCTGAATTCAGATCCCCAGCATCCACATACAAGCCAACTATGCTGATGAATACCTATAACCACAGTGATGGGGGACAGAGGCAGGAAGATGTTGGGGGCCTGCTTACCAGCAAATATAGTCAAAGCACATAGCTCCAGTTTCAGTGAAAGAAACAAAAAACCTAGTGCCAAGTGTGAGATATACGGTTGTGGTGTATTTTATCTCACTGTGTAAAGACGTGTATCTGTCCTTCCTTGCCTGTCTAAAACACTGTCTGATTGGCTTAATGAAGAGCTGAATGGCCAATGACTCATCAGAAGAGGATATCTTCTGGGTGGAGATAGGAACTCTGGGAAGGTGTGTGAAGTGACAGAATCACTGGCAAGAGGAGAGCTATTGCTTCACACTGCAAAATGTAGATTAATTTTAAAGGGTTAATGTAAGTTATAAGAGCAAGTTGGGAATAAGCAGAAGCTAAGGTCAAGGCTTTCATAATAATAATAATAAATCTCTGTGTCATTAGTTGGGATCTGGTAGTCCAAAAGAAGTCTAACTATATTTGTAGTCTAATCCTGAGAAAACCCAAAAAAGTTATGGACATATTTCCTAGCAACTCAGGTAGTCCCAGGGACTCTGTATAAGACACAGATCCTTTAAGAGTTCCTGCTGTTCAGCCTACCACTTGAACAACTGGTGCTCTCAGTGGGATATAAGTCTGCCTCAGTGCAGTGTGGCTGAACACAGCTGTTTTGTGTCCCCTTATTTAAGTAATAATAAGCATTCGGATATTTGAGGCATGGGAATTATTTTGAAGGAGTGATCATGTCCCTGGAAAATGGAAAATAGCTGTTAGGAGAAGCTGTGGTACCTTTCTTAACCTCCTTATATCAAGTCTGTCTATTTTCCTACCTCAGTGACTGTTCAGGTACATGAATCAACCTTTAGAAGCTGTATGCCATAGGTTCTCAGGGATATAAAGACTCAATGTACTGAAATTAAATCTACATGACCAATTTTCATATGCTTTTGGAAAAGTACAATTCATATTTTAATAATATTTTATTATATGATATTGTGGATGATTAATGACACTGAAGTGTTGTGGTTTGAGTTAGAGTTGAATCTTACATTTAAGAATTGTTTAATGTACTGGGAATTCAGTCTTCTGCCTTTTCTCTCAGCAGCAGCATCGTCCCCTCCAGAGCAGACAGGGGAAACAGAGCTATACAAAGAGGCATGCTTCATATTGGAGGCATGTTTCACCGGCTGCTGATAGTGTAATGTTAAACAAGGTGTTCACTCTGCTTTTCAGCCAGTAACTCTGAGGTATCAGATTTTAGAAAGACAAGAATGCTGTTCTTAATGCCTGCATAGTGCTCAAGAATGAGTACTATCCTCCCCATCACTAATTATGTATCAGTCTCCTGCAGATAAACGGCAAGTAGCTTTTTGAGGATAAGAAGAGTACGAGCATTTACCGTATATGTATTTTACACAATCCCATGTTATAAACGGTTTGTAGAAATGACTCTTCTTTGAGAAACTTTGACCCATAAAAGAATTACATGTTTCTACTTCCTTGGTCTGTCTTTCTCCTCATCTCACTCTATTCCATTGAGGAGACATAATTAAGTGGAAGAAATAATGCTATCAATCACTTGCTTAATGTAAATAAATGATCACCATCTCTTACTCAGTTTGTGGGGGAATGAAAAACTGGTGAATGATTAGGAAAAGCATTCTAATGTCTACTAAGCATATCACTGCACACAGTGTTCATGGACAGAGAGGGCTCATACAGTATTGTGAATTTTAGCTCTGTTATTTACGGTTTCAGTTTCTTCAGCTCCACAATGAAGATGATGCTCTTACTTTGGTTGTAATGATTCAATTAGTTAATTTTCATAAACCATTCTGCATGGACCATATTAATCACTCAGATATTCTTTATTCTAGTCACCATCAATGGTATTACTAGCTTATGAGGAAGCATGTTGTCGTAATTGGAATGTAATTGGCGCCTATGAGCTCATAGAGAGTGGCACTATTAGGAGGTGTGGCTTTGTTAGGGTAGGTATGTTTTCTTGGAGGAAGTGTGTCACTGTGGAGGCAGGCATAGGGTCTCATATATTCTCAAAATACTGCCCAGTGTCTCAGTTTACTTCCTGTTGTCTATGCAAGATGTAGAATTCTCTGCTAACTCGCCAGCACCATATCTGCCTGCACACTTCAATTTCCCACCATCATGATAATGAACTAAACTTCTGAAAATGTAAGCTACCCAATTAAATGTTTTTGTTTGTAAGAGTTTCTGTGGTCATGGTGTCTCTTCACAGCATTAGAAACCCTAATCAAGACATAGGGAATCACAGTTAAAAGATTACATGGATCACAGAAGAGACTTTGAACTTTGGACTTTTAAACACTGTTGAGACTGTGATAGACTATGGGGACTTTTGAAGTTGGACTATTGTTACAAGCTTCCAGGTGCCAGGGAGTACAATGTGGTAGTTTGAGTGTAGAACCCCCATAAGCTCATAAGGAGTGGCAATATCAGAAGATGTGGCTTTGTTGAAAGTATGGCCTTCTTGGAGGAAGTATGTCACTGCGGGGTAGGATTTGAGGTATCATATATGCCCAAGCCACACCCAGTGTTTCAGACCACTTCCTGATGCCTGTGGGCTCAAGATATAGCTCCTTCTCCACTCTTAGAACCTTCTCCAGCACCGTGTCTTCCTGGATGCTGCCATATCCCACCACCATGATAGTGGACTAAACCTCTGAAACTGTAAGCCATGCCATTGAATGTTTTCCTTTATAAGAGTTTCCATGGTCATGGTGTCTCTTCACAGCAATGGAAACTAAAACTATGACCCCTGTGAACTCCTAAGTCCTTGCCAGTGCATATCCATATGAGTGTGTATGTATACATGGGAGACTGTTTGTGCAAATGTGGAATATGTGCATACATTTAAGTGTATATGTGCACACTTGTGCACTGTGAACATATTTCACTTCATTCAAGGAAGTATTTTTATTGTCTGTGATTATAAACATGAGAACTATAATTTTTTATTTTTAAAACAATCTTATTTTACACACCAATCCCTGTCCCCTCTCACTCCCATCCTCCCACTTCTCCCACCTAAGAACTTTAAATCCTATCATTATAGTATTTTTCATGTTTTTGTTTAATAGTAAGAAATTATTTTAATTAAAAATGAATGTTCATTGGAAAGTGACTCAAAACCTTTTGTTCTGTTAATAAAGTTTAGTACATGTCACATATTAAAAGTACTAAAGATCACTTTTAATACTTTTGAAAATTGTTTAAGATAGCAATTTTATCAGAATAGTAACTCAACAGCTTTGCCCTATACTGAATTAACGTTAAGTGGTCCCATTAAGTTTCCCATTGAGATGAAAGTTCAAATGAACCAAAGAATTGCATGTAAGTAATGGCTAAATATAGAAGGGGAAAGGAGGAGATGAGAAAGAGGAAGCACTCTGGAAGGAAGAGGGAAATCTCGGTTAAACAATACATGTAATATGTTATAATTTGTAAATGCTAATATTGCTTATTGATAACTTCCAGATTGTAAAAAAAAACAGTAAAATGTCAACAATAGAAAGATAGATACACAATTCTCATTATGAACTGAATTATTTTAATGTAATACTTTTATTTATTCTTTTATTTTGTGCATTGTATTTGGATACTATTTAACACTCCACTGAGCTGAATTATTAAACAAAAAAAGAGTAAAAGAACATCTTCCTTTTATCTTTAAAATTTGTAAAATTCCATCATGATTTACAGAGGTAAACCTTTGAGAAAACGCTGAACATCAAGTACTTGGCAATTTGCCCAGAATTGTCAAGCATGAGTAGTGATATTTGTAGAAGAGCCTCTTACCCTAGTTTCTCCCTGCAAACACATGGAGTTTTGAGACTTTGGTATCTGTAGGAGCTATGGTATGCTTCGTGGCATTGGGAGAGAACAGGCAGTCAACTTGTAAATAAGTCTATTTTTATAGTGATTATTTAACAGACCTATAAAGACAGATAAAAGAGAGGAATTTGATGAGTAATGACTGGGGAGGGTCTCAGACTAGCCAGGGAGTCAAAAAGAAAGAGTTGAAATAAAATGGCAACTAAAATCTGAACAATTAGGAAGCAGTGCTTTAAGGCTGTGGGATAAAATCAAGCACTAAACCACATGGAAGCCTGGAACAGGAAGCAGTGTCTTCCCCTAGGTGGCAAACAGTGTTTTCAGTGGCAGCTGCTAAAGGTAGAGGGCATCAAGGAGGGAGGGAGAACCACAACTAACATCTGTCAGTTAAGAGGGAAGTGGAGCTGGTTGGTATTACCGACCTATAATCTAATTTACTTAGGAGGGACACAAGTTCAAAGCCTGCCTGGGCTACAGAGTGAGTTCAAAACCAGCTGGGTAACTTTTGCAAGACCCAGTCTGAAAATGAAGAAGAAGAAGGAGGAGGAGGAGGAGGAGGAGGAGGGGAGGAGAAGGGGAGGGGAAAAGGAAGAGGAAGAGGAGGAGGAGGAAGAGGAAAGAGGAGGAGGAGAAAAAGGAAAGGAAAGAAAGAAAATTAATGGTTAAGCTATAAATCAGTAATAGGGTACTTGCCTACAATTTCAAAATCCTGGATTCAGTCCCTAAAACTGTAAAAAGTAAAAAAGTGCAAAGAAGGAAGATTGTGACTCTTATCCACGGTCCATCCTATTTGGGACACACATTACGTTTTTATGTGTTTATAGGGGATAAAATAGCTAAACCATGAGGCCAGGAAAGACCAGATTGATGGGGGAGAGTCTTCTGTTTTGTGTTAATTTCACTGGTTAAATAAAGAAACTGCCTTGGCCCTTTAATAGGACAGAAAATTAGGTAGGCGGAGTAGACAGAACAGAATGCTGGGAGAAAGAAGCCGAGTCAGTTAGTCGCCATGATTCTCCCACCCTACACAGCCGCGGGTTAAGATCTTTCCTGGTAAGCCACACCTCGTGGGGCTACACAGATTATTAAAAATGGGTTAATTGAGATGTGAGAGTTAGCCAATAAGAGGCTGGAACTAATGGGCCAGGCAGTGTTTAAAAGAATACAGTTTCCATGTAATTATTTCCGGTAAAGCTAGCCGTGTGGAGCCTGGCGGCGGGAAGCGGCCTGCCCCACACCCTACTATACCAGATGCTAAAACATGATCAAAAGATGAAACAACGGTGACAGAAAACAAGCCTGAAGTACAGTCATAGACAGACACAGTAATAACAAAATCCACCATCAACTGTGTTGGCCACAAGGGTGACAGATAACTTACATGCAGTCTCCTTCCCCAGGAATTTAAATAAATAGGGAAAAATTGTTATTTAGTATCTCTCAAATGTCCTAAAACATCATCAACTTTAGAGATCACTCTGAATGAGGTTTCTCTGTGGGAGCATTGAGTGGGTCAGTTATTTTAATCAGAGTGTTTTCCTAATGTATTAATATATAACAGAACTATAATAGAGTTCATAACCAACAAAAACAACATCTACTGTAATCTTGGAGCAAAAGATAATTTGACGTGGCTAGGGAAATAATGGTAATGGAGAAAGGAACTACAGAAAAAGGCTGGCTCCTCTGGAGGGAGGCATCAGAGAGGGAGAAAGGTAGAAAGTGCTAAGAGGAGAGAGGAGCCAAGTCAGTGAGAGAAAAGAAATTTTGTTAGCATTGCTTAATGTTCTCTGTTGAGCACTAGTTTCAGTGTACTTCAAAGTTTATGTCTACTGTGCTGTTATTACGTATTATATATACTAAGGTTAATACTGTGTAGTCAACTTAGCAAACTCCTGCTTTTATAGAATGTATCATTTTTGTACATACAATCCTGGCAGCAATGATAATAATAAAAATATATTGCTATTGCACATAAGAATGATGTTAAACACTTCTAAAGCTTAAATCAAACATTAAATCTCACACCCTGATAGCAGGAGCCTTCAACAATCCACTCTCACCACTGGACAGATCTTTCAGACAGAAAATTAACAGAGAAATAAAAAACTAACAGATGTTAAGACTCAAATGTACTTAACAGACATCTTTAGAACATTCCATCCAAACATAAAAGAATATACCTTTTTCACAGTGCCTCATTGAACCATCTCAAAAATTTACCACATACTCTGTAACAAAGCAAACCTCAACAAATACAAAAATATGGAATAACCCTATGTGTCTTATCAGATCACAATGGTTTAAAATTAGAAATCAGCAGCAACACTGATTTCAGAAAGCCCACAAACACATGGAAATTGAACAATGTTCACCTGAATCATCAGAGTCAAGAAAGAAATTAAAGACTTTCTAAAATTCAATGAAAATGACCACACAACATACCCAAATTTATGCGACACAATGAAAGCAGTGTTAAGAGGAAAGTTCATAGCACTAAATGCATACATAAAGAAGCCAGAAAAAATTCCACACTGGTGAGTTAACAGAACATTTGAAAATTCTAGAACGAAAAAAAAAAACAAACTCACAAAGGAGAACTAGACAGCATGAAATAATCAAATTGATAACTGAAATCAACAAAATAGAAACAAAGAAAGCAATACAAAGAATCACAGAGACAAAGAGTTGGTTTTTCAAGAAAATCAACAAAATAGACAAAACTTTATCCAAACTAACCAAAAAACAGAAAGAATATCCAAATAAACAAAATCAGAAATGAAAAGGGGGTCATAACAACAGACATGGAAGAAACCCAGAGAATCATTAGATCATATTTCAAAAACTTGTACTCCACAAAATTGGAAAACTTGAGGAAATGGACAAGTTTCTGGATAAATATAACTTACTAAAATTAAATCAAGACCAAATAAGCAAATTAAATAGATCTATAACTGCTAAAGAAATAGAAACAGGTTGGGCAGTGGTGGTGCATGCCTTTAATCCCAACACTCAGGAGGCAGAGTCAGGCAGATCTCTGTGAGTTCAAGGCCAGCCTGGTCTACAATTTACAAGAGCTGGTTCCAGGACAGGCTCCTAAAGCCACAGAGAAACTCTGATTCAAAAAAACAAAAAAAAAAGAAAGGAAGGAAGGAAGGGAGGGAGGGAGGGAGGGAAAGAAAGAAAAAAAGAAAGAAAAAAAGAAAAATAGAAGCAAATATCAAAAATCTCCCAAACCAAAAAAAAGCCCATGACCAGCCGGTTTCAGCACAGAATTCTACATGATTTTCAAAGAAGAACTAATACCAATATTCCTCAAATTGTTCCACACAATAGAAACAGAAAGAACATTGCCAAACCCTCCTTATGAGACTACAATTACCCTGATACTCAAATCTCATAAAGATATTACTAGCAAAGAGAATTACACACCAATCTCACTCATGAACATTGATGCCAAAATACTCAATAAAACACCAGCAAATCGATTCCAAGGAAACATCAGAAAAATCATCCACCGTTATCAAGTAGGCTTAATCCCAGAGATGCAGGGATGGTTCAACATACTAAATCTGTCAATGTAATCCACCATATAAAGAAACTGAAAAATAAAAACCACATGATCATCTCATTAGATGCTGTAAAAGCCTTCAACAAAATACAATGTTCTTTCATGATACAGGTCTTGGAGAGAGCAAGGATACAAGGAAAATACCTAAACATAATAAAGGCAATATACAGCAAGCCAACAGGCAACATCAAACTAAATGGAGAAAAACTCACAGGGATCCCACTAAAATCAGGAACAAGACAGGGTTATCCACTCTCTCCATATCTATTCAATATAGTTCTGGAGGTTCTAGCTAGAGCAATATGATAACAAAAGGAGATCAAGGGAATACAATTCAGAAAAGAAGTCAAACTCTCACTATTTACTGATGATATGATAGTTTACATAAGTTACATTACCAAAATTCTACCAAGGAACTTCTACAACTCATAAACACTTTAAGTAATGTAGTAGGATACAAGATTAACTCAAAGAAAAAATCAGTAGCCCTCCTTTACACAGATGATAAATGAGAAATCAGGAAAACATCATCACCCTTCACAATAGCTACTTTGCAGCATAAAATGTTTCAGAGTAACTCTAACCAAACAAGTGGAAGACCTATATGACAAGTACTTTAAACCTTTAAAGAAAAGAATTGAAGTTGAAGAAGGCCCCAGAAAATGGAAAGATATCCCATGCACTTTGGTAGGTTGAATTAACATAGTAAAAATTGCTTTCTAACTGAAAGCAATCTACAGTTAAATGCAATGCCCATCAAAATCCCAGCAAATTTTTTCACAGACATTGAAAGAACTGTACTCATACTCAAATTCATATAGAAAGGAAAAAATACTCAGGATAACCAAAACAATCTTGTACAATAAAGGAACTTCTGGAAGCATCACAGTCCTTGACTTCAAACTCTACTACAGAGCTACAGTACTAAAAACAGCCTGGTATTGGGCATAAAAACAGACAGGAGGACTAATAGAACCAAATCAAAGACCCAGATATTAATCCACACACTTACAAACACCTGATTTTTGACAAAGAAGCAAAAATATTTAAAACAGAAATAAGAAAGCATATTCATCAAATAGTACTGGCATAACTGAATATCAACATATAGAAGAATTAAAATAAATCCATATCTATTGCCATGCACAAAATTCGAGTCCAAATGAATCAAAGACCTCAACGTAAAGTCAACTACACTGAACCTCATAGGACAGAAAGTGGTAAGTACACTTGAATTCATTGACTCAGGAGACGACTTCCTAAATATAACCCCAGTAGCACAGACACTGACAGAAACAATTAATAAATGGAACCTCCTGAAACTGAGAAGCTTCTACAAAGCAAAGGACATGGTCAACAAGACAAAATGACAGCCTACAGAATGGGAAAAGATCTTCATCAATCCCACATTGAACAGAGGGTTGATCTCCAAAATATACAAAGAACTCAAGAAATTGGTCATCAAAAGAACAAATAATTCAATAAAAATGGGCACAGCTCATTGTATGAGCAGATGACTCTCCTGTGTGCTGAGCAAAGTCATCTCCAGCTTGGAAGGAGATGCTGTTTGATGACATTGGAAAGGCCAGCATCCTGTTTACCTCACATTTAATTATACTGACGTGCAACCAGTGGGCTCACACCCTTCAAAGCTGGAAAGCTGGAGTGTTTCTTAGATGGCTGTGCTTTTCCGTGTATATTACCTTCTCTCTATAACTGTGATTCTGATGTGTATATTACCTTCTCTCTATAACTGTGATTCTGACGTGTATATTACCTTCTCTCT